>NW_026606132.1:12325000-12607500 GCF_029834395.1 Sorex fumeus
CTTCCTGGATAAAATTCAAATCCGCCTCATCTCCTCACTCTCTGCCCCTCTGTCAAACCCAGCACCCCGGTCCTGCCTCAGATACCACTAGGACCCCTGGACTTCACTAT
The DNA here is from genome assembly GCF_029834395.1 of Sorex fumeus. Classification (NCBI taxonomy): domain Eukaryota; kingdom Metazoa; phylum Chordata; class Mammalia; order Eulipotyphla; family Soricidae; genus Sorex; species Sorex fumeus. The sequence continues at coordinate 12,325,111 of NW_026606132.1, forward strand.
CTTAGCGCCCGTTCAACTGATGCTCTTACATTCTGGCACTCCACTTACCTGCTTTTTGGAATCTTCTCACCCAACAAGGTCAAGAGCTAGCTGCCATGCCAAGCCTGAGTGCCGTCGGCTCTTACTACTTGGCAACCTTGGATGCCCCTAACTTGTTCATCTTGTCCATCCCTTGTAGCCCTGCGCTACTGTGCAGTTCATTTGCAGGAGGCCCTCAGAACTCATTTAGTCAAGTCTTTTATCACTGAAGGAATGAACCCCAGAAGGTTACACCAGGACTCTTGACATCTGCAAAGGGGGAAAATGGGCCGGAGAGAGCAGAGTGGAAAGGTGCTTGCCTTGCACACACCCAAGCCAGGTTGCATCCTCTGGCACTGCACGGGGTCCCCTAAACCCCACCAGGAGAGATCCTGAGTGCACAGCCAGGCATAAACCGCAGGGTGTGGCCCAAAAGGAAATGCAAAAAAGGGGAGGAGAGAGGCCAGGATGTCGCTCAACAGTACAGCCCTTGAACTGCATGAGGGCCTGGGTTTGTCGCGGAGGCACAGCAAGAAGGGGAAGAAACAGACCAGAAGGCAAGGAACGAGGACTCTCAGGATGACAAAGCAACCGAGGAAGGTGTGAGCCACAGGAGCCAGGCTGGGTTCCTGCCTGCACACGAGCCACATCCCGGGATGGCCCATGAGGCGAGGCCTGGGAAACCCTCCAAGCCCTTGGGGTGCCCAATCCACAGCCCTGGCATGGCACAGCACGCACTGACCTGCCTGCGGCTCGCTGTGGTCAACGCGCAAAATTCAACAAGCCACGTGCCATTAAGTAACTTTCAAAGTTCAACCCGCAGCTTCCTTCTGACGACATGCACTCTTGTCCAAAGCCTCCACTGGTGTGAAAGGAAGTCATCCGTCGAAGAGCTGGGAAACACTGAAAATGTAAGCATCCCTGGGGCAGAGGCGGGAACTGCATGGACCTGTTACGTTGGCAGATTCGTGGGCAGAAACAGAAACTCTGCCCAGGACAGAACCTGTGATCTGGCCCACTGGGAGGCACATGGAGCCACCCATTTTCCCAGGACAACCTAGGACCCAGCCACCCTTAGTGATGCCCTGCAGAGCAGTAGGGAGGAGGGGAAAGGGTTTAAAAAGCCCAAAATAGAGAACATGCAACTAAATCCTTCTAGGGTCAGACAATCTTCCACAAGGATGCCAAGACCACCCAATGTGAAGAGTATTTTCAACAAATACAAAACCAGAAAAAGAATGAATTTGACCTTTCTTTTTTGGTGGGGAAGGGGCACACCCAGTCATGCTCAGAGCTCACTCCTGGCTCTAGGCTCCAGGATCACTCCTGGAGGGACACAGGGAATCAGAAGATGCTGGGGATCAAACCCAGGTCAGTCACCTGCATGGAAAATGCCCTCGCTCTGGCCCGAAATTTTGACCTTTATCTTACAGCATACACCCCCCCAAAAAAACAACCCAAAGTGGAAAATGGCCTCCATGTCAGACCTACAACTCCTAGAAGGAAACATGCTGAGAAGCTTTGCAACACTGGATCTCGCAATTTCATGATAGAACACACGAAGCAAAAATACAAAAATGGGAATCTATCACACTTTGAAACTCTCATGCATCAAAGAAATACTGAAGAGAGAAAAGGAACCTACAGAATGGAAGAGAATGTAAATAGCATATGTATCACATACAGAGTTTATATCCAGAATACATTAGTACTCTCCTACAAATCCTACATCAGAAATCACAGTAGAGGGGCTGGAGTGATAGTACAGCGGGTAGGGCGTTTGCCTTGCATGCGGCCGACCCAGGTTCGATTCCCAGCATCCCATATGGTCTCCTGAGCACCGCCAGAAGTAATTCCTGAATGCAAAGCCAGGAGTAACCCCTGTGCATCACGGGGTGTGACCCAAAAAGCAAAAAAAAAAAAATCACAGTAGGAAAAGGAACGGAAGAGCATTTCTCCAAAGATAATATACAAGTGCCAATGGCACATAAAAGGATGCTCGGCATGGCTCATCTACAGAAAAGTGTTCATCTAAACCAGCATGAGGGATCTCCCCCCACCCCCACGTCCATTACAATGTCCACAATCGGGCTGGAGCGATAGCACAGAGGGTAGGGTCTTTGCCTTGCATGTGACCAACCCGGGTTTGATTCCCAGCATCCCGTATGGTCCCCTGAGCATTGCTGGGTATGACCCAAAAACAAAAAAAAAAAAAAGTCCACAATAAAATATACTGAGGCCGTGAAGACACTGGAATCCTCTGCATGACTGTCACAAATGCGGCCACTAGAGACAATGCAAGGGTGCCTCAAAAAAATAAATTGGCACGGAGGAGGATTAGGGCCAAGCTGGCAGCACTCAAGGGCTATTTCTTTTTTTTTTAATTTTTATTAGTGAAACACCATGAGGTACAGTTGTAGACTTACAAATTTTGTGCTTGGGTTTCAATTATACAATGATCGAGTACCCATCCCTCCACCAGTGCCCATTTTCCACCACCACTGATCCCAGTATCCCTCTCACCCCCATCCCCCCATTCCATGGGCTATTTCTCTATCTCAAGGGCTATTTCTGGTGCTGGGCGCAGGGACCACTCCTGGCAGTGCTCACAAGACCACATGCGGTGCCACAGCCTGATGGCAAATGACTTACCTCTTGTACTAGCTCTCTGGCCCCTCCAGAAAATTTTTAACAATTTTCATTTTGGCCCCACAGCCAGCCCTGTCAGGGCTTATTCCTCGCTCTGTGCTCAAGAATCACTCCTGCCAGTATGTGGAGTGGTGGCGGGGGTGGAGGGGGATATGTTGTGCTGGGGTCTGCCATGTGTGAGGCAAGAAAGAGCCTTAGCCACTGTTAAGTCCTCCAAATATTTTTTATGAAGCATAAAACTACCTACCTCCAACCCAGAAGTCACACCTTTGGGTCCACATCAGCAAGAACTGAAATCGGGAGTGCAAGATATTTACACACTCTCGTCAGTGGTGTAATTCACAAGAGCCAAGAAGTGGAAGAGAGCCAAGTATTCATCATCAACTGATGGGTGGGTGAACGAAACATACAGACCAACAGACAGGCTGATCTGAGCGGGAGAGAATGGAAGCCTTGTTCCCGGCAGGAGCCTGGGTGCCGAGAACAATTTAGGTGAAATGAGTCAGCTGCACGCCGACATGGCCAGCATGGTTTCAGCCAAGGCACTCTCTGAAGCATTCAGAGCGACAGCGAGTAGAGAGCCGGGCTCCAGCTCAAAGGGCTGGTGTGCAGGGCTGGCCAATTAGTCTCTCTGCTGCCTCAAGAGCTGGAACCGATGCTCGGGAAATAGGCTCAGGTCATCACCTCCCCGGCAGTGGGGATGCCCAGCCCCGAAATCCCGTTAGCTTCAATCCTTTGGGTTCCCGACCTTTCAGTTCCCACACTACCTCCTCCAAATCTCCCCTCCCAACACAGACACAGACACAGATACACAGACAGACACGCACAAATACACAAACACACATGGCTGTGACCACAATGACATCCAGAACCATCTTTGAATTCCCACTGCACACAACCTTGGGAGTTCCCCAAAAGGATGGCGCCCATTGTCTCTATTACTGCAAACTGCATTCAAGATTGAAGCTTAAACAACACCCCACAGCTTCGGCAATGGGAGTTCATTATTCATGGTGGCTTCCCCAACCCCCACCCAAACTTCGGTGCAGGCACTGGGTAGGAGGACTGCCTCTCCCAGACTCATTTCCTCTTGAGTCCCTGGGTCCGAGTCATGCACAAATACTCTATTTCCCTTCCTGACAACTGCAACAATGGGCTGAGGTCTGAGCAAAACCAGTGAGGAAATCCCAACGGGTTTCCCCAACTCTCAAAACGCAAAAGCCCATCTTGGAAATGCAGCTCTTTCCAAATACTGCTGTGGAGAAGTTCCTTATTAGCCTCCCAGTTTTATTTGTGCTGTTTCTCTCCTCTCCAACCCGCCCTGAGCCCACACGTTGGGCAGCCTGCCCTCAACTATCTTCCTCTGAAGATAAAACACTCTTCACTGTGTCTGGTGTTGCAAATGGTGTTTCCCCAGAGATTTTTTTTTTTACATCAGCTGCCTAGGAGCTGACAGCTAGGCAGGTACAGAATGGGATGAGCTAACGACGTAAATAAACGTTGGCTAAGTGGATAACGCAGGAAGGGGGCGGTGACAAAAGCCCCCAAGTCAGGAAAAATGAAAATTCACGAACTTGGTGATGTGCCCGAGAGGACAGCAGCAAGTGTGGACGCTAAGCTGGCAGAAACATCAATTTCTCCTGGCTCCACACTGGGTGCATCGGCTGACCACACCAGGCTGCTCTTCTGTGAGTGACCACCAGCAACCATGGTCCATCAAGCCCCAAGCAGGACAGTGTGGAGCAACGGAAAGAGGGTGGTGATGGCTGGGAAACTGCTGGTCTCTGCTCTCTGGGGATTAGCAATGACGATGGGCAAGGTACTCACACACACATACGCACACACACACACGCACACACAACCCAAATACTCCAAGGTACTCTCTCTCTCTTTCTCTCTCTCTCACACACACATACCCCATACCCGCCACGTTTCCTAACCTCAATGTTGTGCAAGAAAGCCAGAATTTAGCCAGCCCTTGATTGCTGTGCTTTGAAGGATCCTCTTGCCCCTTACTGGTGTCTGGGGACCTGGCTTTCAGAAACATTACCACCATTGTAACTGATCATGAGGAAGCCACCAGGCCAAAATGCCGAGTTCCAACAATCTGACTGATGCTAAATGCCTGCTTTCCCAAACAGAAAATAAGAGTATGGGAGGTAAGGTGCTTGCCTTACTTGTGGTCATGCTGGTTCCAGCCCCACACAACCAAGGATGGTCCTGTTTCCTGAGCACTGCCAGGGGGCTACTCTCTCTCTCTCTCTCTCTCTCTCTCTCTCTCTCTCTCTCTCTCTCTCTTCCTTCCTTCCTTCCTTCTTTCGCTTTTTGGGTCACACCCGGCAATGCACTGGGGTTACTCCTTGCTCTGCACTCAGGAATTACTCCTAGCAATGCTTGGGGGACCATATAAGATGCTGGGAATGCCAACCCGGGTTGGCATCATGCAAGGCCAACACCCTACCCACTGTGCTATCGCTCCAGCCCTGGGGAAAGAGCTACTCTTGAGCAGAGAACTAAGAACAGTCCTTGAGCACTATGTTCAAAAAGTAGATAGGAAGATGACGGAGAGAGAGAGAGAGAGAGAGATGGGAATTTCGGGTGCTGGCACATAGCAGGCAATGGGCTATCCATGTACCTAGCTCCCTATGAAACCCCGGGCACTGAGTCTCTGATGAGCTTCCCCAGAAGACATTTCACACAAGTTGACAGAAGTCCCCGCTGGCGCACGTGACTGCAGAGGGGGAGGGCTACTGGGAGCTGCTCCTGGCTTCCTCCAGACCTGGCCCCAAGTGTCTCTTCCCTTTGCTGACTTTGCTTTGTGTCCTCGTGCTGTAATAAATCATAGCTGAGAGTACAAGTATATGCTGAGTCTGGCGAGCTCTGCCAGTAAATCACCCAAGCTGGCAGTCGTCGGGGGGACCTCCTAATTGGCATAGATTTGAAAAGCCTACCATCTTCCCAACAGCCTTGTAAAGCAGACATTATTCCGCTCATGAGAGAGAGAGAGACAGAGAGAGAGAGAGACAGAGAGAGAGAGAGAGAGAGAGAGAGAGAGAGAGAGAGAGAGTCCAGAGCAAGGCGAACAGAGCAGACACAGAAAAGCAACATTTCAGCAGTTCTTACATATGAGCGTTCTCATCCGAGTGAACAGGAGAACCATTCGAAATGCTGGTCAAAAGGGCAATTCATGGTCAGGTTCAGAATGCAGCTCAAAGGGCTAACAGGCAGGCTTGGCACACAAGAGCCTCAGGGTTGATGCCCAGAACCACACAGTTACCCAAGTGTCACACAGGGTGGCCCGCAAACCAAACCAGTGATACTAATAATATCATGTCCCTGGGACCTATCCCCTGAGACTTGAAGCCAGTAGGTTTAAGACCTAGCAAACAAAAAGCAATATTCTGTATTCCGATCCACAATGCAATTGAGTCTTCTGCAAGTGGTCCAAAGACAACTTTGTTGGTTTGTTGGTTTGTTTGTTTGGGGGTCTCATGGTGCTGTGCATACAGCTTACTCCTGGCTCGCTGTTCACAGGAGCCTTCTCTCAGTATTGGGGGTGGGTGCCAGCTGCCTGCCCTCCACACACCTCACCCACTGTGATATCTTTCTAACCCCAAAGATCACCTTTTGAGAAACCCTTTGCTATCTGTGAACTCCATCCCAATTCCCAAGCTGGACAGGAAATGGCAGAATGAGGACTTACAATAACCATCCCTTGTAACAGTGAGGTGGCAAGGTTCACAACTAATTGTTCCCAAACCTCTCAAACTGCTATACTTCTTCAGGTCAGCCCGACTTTCTCACTTTAGATAACCACCTACTTGATGGCAACTGATGCAGAGAGGAAAGTAGCGCATTTCACCAAATAACAGGCACCACCACATACTTAGTGTGATGTTTCTATTTTTTTTAATGTTTCAAATGTTAGCACCCCACTTTTTGTTCTGGGACCACAGCGGCTATGCTCAGGGCTTACTCCTGGCTCTGCACTCAGGGATCACTCCTGGAGGTGCTCAGGAACCATATAGGATGTCTTGGATCAAACCCAGACCAGTCCTATGCAAGCGCCCAATGCGCTGTACTATCTCTCCAGCCCCCAGCATGCACCCCACTTTTATTTCCCCCCAAAGACCATAGGGCCAGGAAGCTATTACAGGGGATGAGGGGTTTGCCACTCACAGGTCAACTTAAGGTTCTGTTCCCAGCACTGTATATAGGCCCCCATCCACATCACTAGGACTGATCCTGGAGCTCAGAGCCAGTCAGGTGTGACTGTCCCCCACCCGCCTCAAAAATACCTCTTAACATTTGCAACAACTATGTGGTGAAACATATTATGTTCATGACCCAGAACCTAAGTCTAGGATACTAAGTGGTATCCTCAATCCAAATACTGCACAGCACAGTAAGTCAAAAGGCAACTGCTGGAAGGGTAATGCTTCAGGTCTGGTTTGCAGAAGAAAATATAACCTTATAAACGGCATTTAACGAAATAGAGTAGGAGAGTCGGAGAGAGTCCAGGAGTTCAAGTGCTTGCTTTGCAAAGCAGCCGATCCGAAGGGTTTACCCCAGAGCACAAAGCAAGAACACCCCCCACCCCCCCCCCATTTGAATTTTCCTAGAATTTTAGATGTTTAGGGGCAGGATATTAATGTTTCCTATGGATACAAAGGGGAAGGTACAATGATCTCTCTGGTGAATGGAAAAAAAAAACAGCATCAAGTAAGTATCAAGGGATTTTCTGATACCTTTTTTTCCTGGGGGGAAGGGCAAAAAAAACTGAACCCAGGATTCAAATATAAAAGGCAAGTACTGTGTGACTGAGCAACATCGCTGGCCCTGATTCCTCTGGGAGTGAGCATCAAACTATGATTTTTTTTTCTCTTTCATAGTTAAGCACAGTGTCTCTGTCCACAAAAAGGAAGAACCTGGCCTGACAAGCACAAACTTCTTGGTAGCTACTTCCTCACTGAGCTAAGTTTTTTCACTTGTTACCGATGACTTGAATGATGTTATCCACTCACTTCAAAAACAATTCTGTAAGTATTTATTGGGCCTGCAGTGTTTACCTGAGACTATATACGCTAAGTGCAGGGTTACTGTCAATAAAACCAGACTGACTTTTCCAAGAATGCCTAAGTCCAAAAGGAAGACTATGAAACCAGAAAATAGGGCGGTACTTTAGGATGACATATGATGGGGGGGGGGGGGGGGCCTGAAACACCAAACGGGATCTGCTTGAATAGGGTAAGCCTCACTAATCCTCCCGCATTTAATTAAACAAATAGGGGCAGGAAAAGTCGATGACAACCTTTACTTCACAAATACACATTAACCTCCCAAATCTGGATAGCCACGGTCCAACAAAATCTCTATAAGCAGAGGTAATCAGTAAGTCAACCAAAGCAGTAATCCATCCCTACACTGCAGTAATTGAGGGGCTGCCTGCCAGCACGTTGGCACGGGGCATCCCGCGCCCACATCTGCAGTGCTGAGCGCTCATTCATCATTAAGCTGCAGTAGTGTTAACATATGCTGCAGTTGTGCTAATATGTTTTACAATCACCACTGATCTGCCCTTAGCCTAGCCAAGAGGGTTAAGTGTTAAGTGAATGCAAATAAACTTGAAACCTGGCACCTAATTCACTTAGAGAAACCCAGATCCTCCTTCCACTCCAGCCCCCCATCTCCAGCATTCCCAATGCAAAAGAGAGACAAATTAATCTGCATATAAAGCATTCTAGATCACAGAAAACTCTACTACCCTGATTGGAGTGGGGGGACCAGCAGTTTAATTGTTGTTCATCATCCTGTTCTGAGAGCACAGATCAGTCGTCTTCCGACAAGCAGCCAGCCTTGATGAGTCTTGCCATCACTCAACTGACCAGTGTTCACGCTGACCCATCACATACCATCTACACACAGGGAGAGTTGGGGATGGTCCTCCAGGAATCCTGGGGCCATCTTTGACCTCTGGAAACCCATGGCCCAATGGGAGTGGTCAACTGGCAGCTTCAATGAGGAAACAAACTCATCTGCAAAACGGCCATGAAATGAACTCTGAAAATGGCCAGGTGCACCTGCATCAATCTCACCTCTGCTCAAAGTGCATGCGGAGCCCCGGGAACCACATGGTTGGTTGGCACTCCACAGAACAGCTGGACTCTGGATAGCAGTAACAAACCCAACAGCCTTCAACCATTGTTCCATGGTGCCGGTGAGGGTGTAAAAAGGCCGAATGACGCCTATTTAGAAGCCATTTGGGGTACATTGCCTAATCAGAGGCATATGGGTGGAGGGGACAAAAACTTGTTCTCGGGGATTTTTGCTTTTTGTCTTGGTGCCACACCCAGAGATGCTCAGGGGTGACTCCTGGCTTTATGCTCAGGAATGACTCCTGCAGGACTTGAGGGACCAAACAGGATAGCAGAGCTCAAACCTGGGTCGGCTGCATGCACGACAAGTGGCCGAATTGCTGTACAATCACTCAGGCCCATGTTCTCACTGTTTTTTGTTGTTGTTCTCAGGTTTTTGTTAAACAATTTAATCATAACTATTGATTTCTTTCAAGCATTCACTCATTCCTGGATAGATTTCCCATCTTCCATGGATCAGACCAGCATCTATTTGCCAAAGAACAGTTAGCCCTGAGTAGGTCATATTGTATGTGTCAAATGAAATACATTATTTTTAACCTGAGACCCAAACCTCTATAAAATAAATGAGACTTTGGGGCCTGAGAGCTAGTACAGTGCGTAAGGCAGTGCTTGCCCAGCACATAACCAATCTGGGTTCAATCCATGGCAGCCCCTCTGGTCCCCCAAGTCCCTGAATTCAGAGCCAGGAGCAAGCCCTGAGCACAGCTGGGGGTGGCCAAAGGAAACAAAAACTGAAAATGAAATGAGTGAAATTGTACACTTCAGTTTCCACTGAAAAGCTAAATGACAGGCATATAGCAAGAGTATTCATTATAAACAAGCTTCGTGTTATGTCACAAATGTTAAGACACTGTTCACCGCGTCCTCTGTGTCTACAGCCATGACAAAGAACTCTAAAGCAGGGGAGAACCTGCTTTCTGCCAACGGCCATCTGGATATTCACAATGTCATTTGCAGGCGATACAATACAGGCAGGCAGGCCTCGGGCAGTCAACAAAAACCCTGTGTCCCATCATGCACCAGGGCCAAGCCAGTAGGACCTTGTGGGCCATACACAGCCCGCAGGCAGAACACTTCCTAGCCCTGTTCCCTAGACAGGAACTTTTTGTCCTGAGCATAGCTGTGTTCCCAGGACCTACTACGCAGTCTAGGTGCACTGTGCTCATTTGTCGAAGCCAACCGTGCTCTGTGTCAAATGAGTTAAGAAAGGTTACGCTCTGGTCAACAGGGCTTCGGCATATGATGAAGCTATTCGAACCCTTTAAAATCTTGGTTGCCTGCAGGGAGGCTACCCCGCTTTCAGGGTTCTGACCTCCCAACTGCAATGCGATGGAGAGGGTATTCCCTGGTCTGAGAACAGGACTTTCTGCCACTGCACTCAGTTCTGACACAGTTCCCCTCGTGGTGTCATCTGATGACAAGATGAGGGGCTTAATCCTCCAGGACCGCCCCTCCTTCACACTGCCCAGCTCCGCCCAGCCCCAGCATACACAGCGATGGCAGTGGCAAGTCAGGTCAGTGCCTGTGCTTTGAATGTCCAGCTCATGGCCACTCATTGGGGGTTCAGCAACAAGTCCTAGCAGTGGCCTTTCTCACCAAATAGCTTTAAGTCCGAGAAGAATTTCCAAGGACCACCCCTGAGCCTTGCAGTCCGTGAGTGGCCCTCACAACTCCAGGCAGTTTTCACTGATGAGTGTTGGTTTAATGCACCAGGATTTCAACTCGGAAACCAGTGGGATGGCAGAGATGCAAAGGGGGACTTCTGGAGCGAGGGGGATTGGGCTTCCCCACCCTCTCCGCTCCTGAACCTGGAAACTCTCCAAACCTCCTGTTTCCTGTGAGATTTTTGGGGCCACACCTGGTGGTGCTTCAGGCTTACTTCTGGTGGTGGGCAGAGGATCACATGGGGTGCCGGGGGAGCAGCGTGCACGGCAAACGCCCTGTAGTATCTCTCAGGCCTCCCTCAAACCTCCTTGCCTGGTTGCGAAGGAGGCTGCAGCCTAGAGGCATCTCGGATTAGCCCAGGGGTTCTTGCTGGCTGACTCCACCTCCAGGCCCTTGCCGGAGAGGGACCTGAGAGTGAAGGTTGGCTCCGAACAGCTCTCATCGGTCTCATTAACCTCCCAAAAGGCACCTTCAATCCTGATTGCCAAGAGGAATTTCAAAGGTTAAGGAGCCCACTGTCAGAAGTGGGGGCAGAGGCCCAATATCTGGGTATTATAAATCACAGAATCACAACCCATCAAGTGGGACTCCTTCTTGAATCATTCTTCTTAAAGAAGAATTTACCATAGTAAGGGTTGCAGCAATAGTACAAGGACATTTGCCCTGCACACAGCTGACCCGGGTTCGATCTCCGGCATCCCTTATGGTTCCTCAAGTACCCACAGGAGTAATGCCTGAGTTCAGAGCCAGGAGTATCCCCTGAGCATTGCCCTGGGTGTGACCCTAAAAGCCAAAAATTTGTTTTTAATTTAAAAAGAGAACTTACGACAAATATCAGTTGATGAGTAAAAATGAGTCACGTGAAACACACCAAGGCTATTCGCTCAACACACACTTGCCCATGGTCGACTAAGCACCGGCCACTACAGGGAGCAACTTGCAGGCCAGCCGGAATCCACCAGAGACCGTCTCAGACACACGCATCAGAAAAACAGGAATTACGGACAATACATACATACGATACATAAAGATGCTCATTTATTACATAATGAATGCCCTCAGGTATTAGGGTTTAATTCTCTACCAGTGAACATCTTTCCTCTCTGCCTCCCCCCAAAAGAGCAATCTGGTATGCTACACAAAAGGAAAAGTCCAAAGACTAGAAAAGGTCGCTTGTTTTTAAAATTTTTTCATTATTATTTTGGGGGGGAAGGTCAAACCTGGTGATGCACAGGGGTCACTCCTGGCTCTGCACTCAGGAATTACTCCTGGCGGTGCTCAGGGGACCATATGGGATGCTGGGAATCGAACCCGGGTCGACCGTGTGCAAGGCAAATGCCCTACCCGCTGTGCTATTGCTCCAGCCCCAAAGGTCACTTCTTTTTAGGAGCCACAAGTTCACCTGTTAAGCGAAAAACTCCTGAGGAGAAGACAAGATGCACATGTATTTGTAAGGCTTGTGCAAATGCCAAAACATACTGCAATGCACAAATGTAGACAAATTTCTCAACAGAAGAAAATGCATCAATGTTTTGCATGATGCATTTTCCAATCCAATGTTTAGCGATATCAGGCTAAGGTTTTTAGTAGAGTGGAAGAAAAAAATTGCTTAATTACCCTGCTAATTCAAAGGAAGGAAGCAAGCAAAACCCCAGCTCTTGAAAAAAAAGGCAATTAGCCAAATTATTTTTATTAACTGTCTCCATACATTATTCCACTAGACCGACACTGCCTTTGATACCAGGTAAGAAATTAACCCATTTTATTTACTTTTATACTGGCTATCTTTGGCCTTCCTTATTTTGAAGTTCCATTTTATCCTACACAGCATAATTTCTTTCCAGTCCTATGTCTCGTTAACTGACTGGGCATTTTCTATGTGATATTTTACCCTACGCTGCATGCTTCATGGAACTAACATAAGCAGTTTGTAAGCTTCTGGAATCAAACATGGAAATAGTCCCCAATATCTTACAATCAAGATCTAAGTTTCTATGTATCAATGATCCTGAAATTCACACTTAAAACATCACTCTCTGACCTGCTAATTTGACAGTATCCACTTGGCCAGGGTCCTGATCTACTTCATCAAGGGATGTCTTATTTTCCATCCTGTGAAGGTCTGATTTTGAATTTATAAAATGAATTTAATAAGTTAGATCAAATAAGTCCAATGAATTTAATAAGGGAATTCTTGTTTAGAGTCTCAGTAAACCTTGACACCCATATGCAAATGTTACTATGATCACTAGGAATTGCATAAAGAGGAAAAAAAACAGGGCAACATAAATGCTTCTGACCTTTAAGTCTCAGCTAGTACAGACATCCAATAAACATGCCTTTGAAAGAAGCAAATTGTCCAGACAAAGCTACTATTATTTATTTATCACATTTACAGAGAATGGAAATGTTGAAGCAGGCGGAGCTTTTCTTCCACTTAGAGAGGGTCAACTCTTAAATCCTTTAAGACACCCTTTCCTGCCTACGTCCTAAAGCCCTCCACCAGTTCCTTTTAATCTCAAAACTATCTAAAGGAGAAGTTGTAATTCATCAAAGGGGAAATCAGACAATTATTAATGGGAAAGACGTCACAAGCACGTCTTCTAAAAATACAATGAGTCACTATTTCTTTCAGCTTGAAACTGGAGAACCTGGGGAAATAAACAGCATCTTCCGAATGATCTGGCGAACTAGCGAGCCACAGGCAATGATGCTACTCCTAAGACAGATTGCCTCCGTCAGGTTTTCAAATGTCAAGCCCTCGCTCGTCACAAGCAGGCTCCAGTTCACTGTGATCAACAATTACAAGCAACACCACTGCAATTTATTTCGCATCCCAGCCCATTGCACAACACAGTGCGTGTTGAAAGGGATCCACAGCCCCATTTCTAAAATAAAATGTGCCATCCAAAGAGGACACACAACTTGGACAATGCCTCCGTTGCCGTTCAAGTCTCCCAGTCCAAATGAAATCCTTCTTTGCTGCCTTCCAGTGACTGTAACGGCAATGCCCCCTGAAGCCTTACAACCCGTCAAGAAAAGAGGGGCGGGGGGGCGGGGGGAGAGATGACACTGCAAAGGCTCATTCATCACAGGAAGATTAAACACCACCAGCCCCCTATCTGGGCCCCTGTTTAAAAAAAATCCCGAAGTCATCCCTTAGGTATGAGTATTTTATAGTATATTTCAAATTCAGCCCCAAGGGTGGGAGAGCAATTTCTTTCTTTCCTTCTTTCTTCCTTTCCTTCCCTCCCTTCCTTCCTTCCTTCCCTTCTTTCTTCTTTCTTTTTCCTGTATCTGCCCCTCTCTTGATTGACTTCACTCAGCTCAATACCCTGGGAGAGCAATTTCTTGGCTGAGGCCTAAGGCTCAGAAAAAACTCCTGGGAACCCTCCCAGCTTACAGCCCTGGTACAGATTCCCGAGGCTTACCATGGTGGGGTAGTGCAGGAGAATGTGAGGAGTGGAGCTTTTCAGCTGAAACGAGGTCAAAGCATATGTCAGTGGGAGCAAAAGTGAGTTTCTGCAGAGATCTTGGTCGGGATGCAAGGTTCTCGCCTCAACCCTGCAGGCTGGCACCTCAACAACTGCTGCAAATTCTACTGCATGCCCTGGCTTCCCCCGGCAGCACTGCTTAATTACCAGACAGACACTCTGCAGAGCACTCCAAGCAAAGGCACGACTTGGAGACCGATACTTGAGGACTTTAGCTCCAACTGCAAAAATCCTTTTTGGAAAAACAGGGCAGTGGAACATTGCAATTTTAAGCTAATGAATTTATTATGAACCAGAGTCCGGTTGTTTTCCATTTTAACAATGCCATCTGAATAGATTCTCCTTTCCCCAAATATTACCGCATGAACTCTGGTCAGCCACCTTTCTCTTTCCATCACCCCCAGACAACACTCAAAAGATCACAAGAATCTCCGTGACAAGGAACCAGGAAGCACAAGATTTTTTTTTACCTTTGCAGGCTAAATGTGAGAAACCAATTTTAGCCACTTGCTTTAGCAAAGTCTCCAGTACAAACCAATTCCTATAAATTTCAGGATCTTTGAGATGCACAGCCCCTGCTGCTCTGCGCCACAGGTAATATGTTCCAATTTCATAGGACATGCTTCTGGCTGAGGGAAGCATCTAGAAAACCATTCATCGAGCATGTTTTTCTGACAACACCTTAGAATGAGATGTCCAATTATTCCTTTAACCCAGAGCACATTAGTGAAAGTTTCAAATGCAGAAAAAAAAATCAAGGCGAGTTCATTCACGTTATAAAAAAAATGTGAGTAAATATTATTCTTCTGATGAAGGATAATCACACGGAAACCGCCAAGTTCTCAAATGTATGTTCTAAAGGTGGGTGGGGGTATGGGGGCGCTATCCGGAACCATTTTTCCCACCGACAGGGGAGGGAGGGATCAAAATTTCCCGATGAATCCGGCCCTTCACATCATTAGCAGAAATAAAATGCTATTCCCGCCATCTCTTTTGCCATTAAGGAAGTTGCTAGAAATAGAATCGAAGTCCAGGTGCCGATTTGGCACCATTCTTAACGCACCCTCCCGGGAGTATGCAGGTTATTTAAAAAAAAAAAAAGTCAGTTAAACCCAAAATCGCTTTTTCAACAGCCCAAGTTCCATGATAATTCCCACCTCCGGGAGCCGGGAGGGGGTAAACGGGGTCGCGGGCGCGCACCCCGCAAGCCCGCGCGGGTAGATGGTCCCAGCACTGGGGCTTCCAGCCTCTGCGCGAGACTCCAGCTTGGCGCTCCGCAGCGGGGCGGTGCAGTTCCCGCCGGCAGCCCACCCGGCCGATCGCCCGGGCGTTGGTGCTGCGCCGTTTCCCGGACCGGGGCTCCAAAGTTTGCCGGGCCAGCGAGCTGCAACCGGCCGTGCCCCGGGCCCGTACCCGGCTCCGAGAGCCCGCGTTCCACCCCCTGCCACTACTCCCCCGGAGCTTCTTGGGGGGTACCCCCCGGCACCCATCTGGGTTTACCTCCCTGTGCCGGCGGCAGAGGAAACAAAAGAAAGCAACCTCCCGGATAATAAAACGCCATCTTCTACTAATTGGCAAACCCGGGGGGGGTTCGCTCCCCCAATACGAGTCCCGCACCGTTCGGCCCGCCGGGGGCCCCGGGATGGAGGTGGCGTGGGTCAACCGGCGCCGCGGCGGAGCGCGGGCTAAAGTGTCCGGGGGGGTCTCCTCGCCGAGCCCCAGAGCCCTCACCTGCCTCCCCCCTACACACACACACACACACACACACACACACTCGAGCGCGAGCGCCGGGGCAACGTGTTCCCAATTCAAACTGCACCGGGGTGACGGTTTCCCCTACTCCCCTTTCCCCCAACCCCCTCCCCTACTCCTCCCGGATGCCGCGATCCTTTCGGGGAAACCGTTCGGGGGGCACCCGGCGACGGGGCCGACGGGCTTGCGGGGAGTGTGGGGGTGTGGGGGTGGGGAGTCCGCGGCGCGCGTACTTACAAAGCGATTAAAGCTCCGGCGGAACATCGCGGCCGAGACTGGCCGGCGGGCCAGGCGGGCGGGCGAGCGGGCGGGCGGCGCGCGCGGGGCGGTCGGTCGGTCCGGGGTGGCGCCGTCCACGAAACACACTGCGGCGTGGGCCGCCCGGCGCGCAGCGGACGGCGAGGCGGGTTGCCCGGCCGCCCGCCGCCAGCGCTCCGGGGTTCGGCGCCCCCACCCACCACCACCACCACCACCCTCCCGCCCCCCGCGCCCGGCGCCGCCCCCGCCGCCCCGCCTCGCTCCCCGCCCGGCCCGGGGGCGGCGGCCCCCGTCGCTCGCCCTTATCTGGCCGCAGCAACGCCGCGCCCGCCGCAGCCCGCGGAGCCGGCGAGGCTGGCGCGCGGGGGAGGTGGCGGAGCGGCGCTAGGCTCCTCCCGCGGGGAGGGGGCGCCCGGCTCGGCACCCCGCGGCGGAGGGCACCGCCCGCCCCGCCCTGAGCCCGGTGAAGGGGAAAAAAACAAAAAAAAAACAAAAAAACAAAAGAAAAAAAAACACCCGCGTCCGGCGCCGAGTCCCCCTAACTCGCGCCGCCGTCCCGCAGCCCGGCTGGGGCGCCCCCGAGCCCGCGGGGTGGTCGCCGGCCGGGGAGGAGCCGGGCTCGGCGCGCCGCGAGGGGACGGGCCGGGGCGGGGAACGGAGAGCCGGGCGCGGGCCGCGGAGTTTCGCAGGGGCACGCGGCTGGCCCTCGGGGGCGGCGGCCCGGCGTCCGGCCTCCCCGGCCTCCCCGTCTCACTTCCACTTTCTCTCCGAGCGCCGAAAGTCGGGCTTTGTGTGGCTGCGGCGCAGCCGGGGCGGGCTGGCCCCGCCCCCCCGGCCGCCCGGGCCCCGCCCCCGACCCGCCCCGACCCGCCTCGCGCGCGCGCGCCCGCGCGGTGCAGCCTGGGACTCGCAGTCCCGGCGCGGTGCCGCGGCTCTGCGTCCCGCGGGCTGGGAGCTCCCCCACTCGCCCGTACCTGGTTAGTCCTCGCGGTGGAAGGAAGCGGCCGCGGAGACCACAGGGCTGAAGGGCAGCTGTGAACGTCGGCCGAGAGGGGGCGGCGGCGGCGGCCCAGCGTGCCAGGGCGATTGTCTGCGTGGGAAACGGGCCGGCAGAGAGGTTAGGCGAAGCCCCTCCCGCAAACCCCAGTCGGGGACGTTCCCCTGGCACGTAGTGTTCCCCCACCCCCCACCCCCAACGACTCTCCTCGGCCTCCTTAAGTTGTTCAGAACGGAAATTTGTTGTTTTTCTTTTTAGAAAGAAAAAAAAAACTTTTTGTTTTGCGTCACACCCAGCGATGCACAGGGCTTTCTCCTGGCTCCGCACTCAGAAATTACTCCTGACGGTGCTGGGGGGACCCTATGGGATGCTGGGAATCGAACCCCAGTCGGCCACATGCAGGGCAAACGCCCTCCCCGCTGTACTATCGCTCCAGTCCCCCCCAAAATAAAACTTTTTATAAAAAGGAAAAGTAAGGGCCAAAGAGAAAGAGAGAGGATATAGGTTAAGGGGGGGCCAATCTGGCTTTGAGCCCCAGCACCGCATTGGGTCCCCTCTGAACACTAGCAGAGGTGATCCCTGAGCAACGCTCAGTGCGACTCCCCCTCCAAAAAAACAAACAAAAACATTATTCAGAATGTGTGTGTGATGCTGGTGTGCCTCACTGGGAACTATGTGAGGCGGGGAAGAGACAGGAACAGTCACTTTCTCCTCTTCCATCTCTGCCACCCCAGGGCCTGGGAAGACTAAACTAAAACTAAACTAAAACTGTCCTCCCATTGTTCATCGATTTGCTCGAGCGGGCCCAGTAACGTCTCCATTTTGAGACTTGTTGTTACTGTGTTTGGCATCTCTGAATACGCCATTGGGGAGCTTGCCAGGCTCTGCCGAGAGGGGTGGAGGAATCGAACTCGGCTCCGCGGGCTGGCTGCACGCAAGGCAGACACCCTACTGCTGTGCTATCCCTAGAACTGATAAAGTCTGCCATGAGTCCCCCCATTCTCACTGGGTGACCCCGAGACCACACCTGACGGCAGCTTGGTCTCCCAGGCTCGGGAGTTGGTCCCCACCACACGATTTCTCGGGGACTCAGGTTGGAACAAAGATTTGCTCTTTGCAGGAAGGGAAAAGTCGGTCCCAGAACTTAACCCAGGGTCTCGGGGGTTCTTGGCTCCTGTCGCAGAATTTCAGGAGTAGACAAGCAGTGAAGTAAAACCGAGTTTATGTGGAGGGTTTTGAAAGGAGGGAGAGAAAGTGACAGGGTAGAGTTACGTGCTCAAGAGAGAATCCTGGCTTTTCCAAAGGCAGAGAGAGCCCCCCCACATTCCAGCATTAGACATGAAAGTCCACATCTCAAGAGGGGAGATGTGGGTGCCACATGTGCTCAGTCACTGGAGCACAAGCAGCACATGGACTAGGGCAGCATATGCCCACCCTTCCTTTGTTCAAGGTGGCTTTTATGGGGATTTTCCAACCTGCCCCCACAGGGCTTCTATCTAGGTGAAAGGCCATTGCTAAGGAGGTTACCAAGGGGGTGGGGGAGGGAAGATTAGGGAGTGATGATGGTCTTCTTTGAAATTCCTTTCCTGGCCTTTTGTTTGTGCGGGAACTTCTCTGGGTCTGGTTGCTGGCAAGAGGTGAGGGTCTTCTCAGGCCTTAGTTCCTGTTTTCTGCAAGGTTGGCTATTACTTCCGGGGAAAGTTTCTGCCTTGGGAGGGGGGCTTCCCTGTCTGCCTGCCTGCCTACGTCAAGTGAATCGGAGGGAGGGGCAGCGGGCTCATCATCCACATCACTTTCATCTGATGAGGTATTTACGGCTTGGTGATTCAGGCACACCCAGTGACACCAGATGTGTATTCAAATTTGTGTAGCTTGGGCTCTCTTGCCGCGTGTGGTTCCGTGGGCCCCTTCCCTACCCCGGCCTGCAGCTGCCGCCAGCAGACACATGAAGGAGGGAACAGGGCCACCAACCTGATTGGTGATCAACTGCCATTTATTCCAATCTCCATCCTGCCGTTTATTCCATCCTCCCGGTGTGCCTATTCCAATCTCACTGAGTGCCCCATTCCAGTCTCACACTGACCTTCATTCCCATCTTCTCCTGTCCCCATGCTAGTCTCCCCATGCTCAGCCTTGCAGCCTTTGTCTAGAGCCCAACCACCAAGCCTTGGTGGTAGCAACTACACTTAGGTCAGATAGCACAATCAACATATGTAAAGCCTTTCCACTGAAACTCTTCTAAAACAAAAATTTCCTCCTGTTGGGAGATCCCACTCAAGAGCAGATTTTCAGCTAAGGACACAATTCTCCTTTCCTCAGTCCATAAACTATCATCTTAGATTTACTTCTTAATAATCCTTCCAGTCATTTTAGTATGTACACAGTAATAGATATATTACTGTGGTTATCCTGGGGACTTCTCACTATAGATCCCAGACTACAGTGCTTAAACCAGATTAGTCTTTCCTAACCCTAGCAGGGTCCTAATCCAGTTGTTACTCTTTGGATTATGACAGAATTTGTCCATGACAATGCTCTTAACTTACTGTAAGTTTTATGGTGCTTGTCCTGTCCCGTTTTGATGTCACAATAGCTCACAGCTTACCCTGGTTCCATCCAGTCCCTTCATCAGGACTCTGCTTCTGGGGTGCTAGGAACTAAGGGCAACTGAGGCTTAAATCGAGCACATATGACAGATGCCCAGGAGTAAATATCATTCAGTGTCAGTTGACTCCCAAGTTACAAAAGCATTGCATCAACTGTCTTCCTGTGTCTCTACAAAAAGGACATTTCTCTAAAGTAAACTATGCAAAGGGCATAAGGGAAAGAGAAAAGCAAGATTTCACTTACAAATACAAAATTCAGAGTCCTAAGAAGGATCTGACCTTATAAGTCACAGGGTCTGATTTTGGGATATGAGTGACTAATGGAAAGGAAGCAGAGCACAGAGGAGAAGTTAAAGATGAATACCGAGGAAATGGGAGTGCTTCGGGGGCATTGTGATGGGTGTAACTCAGTAAAGCCAAGCTCCTGCAGCAAGGGGAAAAGGACAAACCAATGTTATGCTACACCACGCACACACTAGAAATCATTAAATGTGGAATTGCCAGGAGTCTGGTCACCCTAAGCCTGGTATGGCTGGACTGTGTTGCCAGTAGTTCTCTCTGGCGCCTGTACCCCACGTACCTCTGCAGGGTACGCAGTCTGCTGCCACCCTGGCCTCCCTTTGGGCTGGGCAGGCAGAGGAGCGGCTCCTTTTCTCCTCTGGCCTTTAGATTCCTGGCAATATCCGTTCAGTGGGCATTTGCAGTGAACCAGACGTCACAACTGCTTGGAGGCCACAGGGGAACAGACAAAGCCAGCCCGGGTTGGAAAGGCAGCGTGACTGCTAGAGGGGTCTGGAAAGCTTTCCTGAAAGCACCGGGGAAATCAGCTGCACCCTGAAATGTGGGAAATGTGGGAAGGCTTTCGAGGAGCTGGCAAAAGGAGCCTGATGGGGCTAGGGCCAGGTGGGAGGGAGAGGCAGGGGAGAAAGCGCAGGACCAGCTGCAAACTAGAACAACAAGGTCTTTGTGGCCGATGGCCTGAGTGAACCCTCAAATCCCACAGGCTCTTTGGAGACGCCCTGGGAAATTTGAACTCGGTTCTCCGAGCTATGGGTAGCTCACAGGAGGTAGCGTGCAAAATGCAGACTTTGATGGTTCCCTCCCTGTCTCGTTGCCTAGAAGTCAAAGCCACCAATGCAAGTCTTTTCCTCTGGTCCCTTCTGTTCCATCACACTTGAGACACCATCTTAAAGTTCAGATGGATTTCAGATTTTTGTCGAAAGGACAGTTATGGAATAGTAAAGCTGCCCAGGCCCTGCGCTACCTGGAAAGGGTGCGGGGAGATTACAGTGTCGTCCCGTGTTTTAGATGTTGATCCAGACAGAATTCTTGTCAGCCATGTATCTGCTTATGAACCAGACAGGTAATAAATAGAGAATGAACTTCAGCGTTTGACGATGCTAGTCTCACTGGTAATAAGTCAGCTCTTTCCTTGTTTGTTAAACAAGTGTGGGAAGTGGAATTGTGCTCATAGTTTCAAACAGATCAACTTCTCAAAACAAGAGAGAACTGGAAATTGGTTTTTTGCTGTATTCTGTCACACATCACTCCCAAGTTATTATCTCATTCTGTTACTAGGCTGCCCAGTGGAAAAGGCAGTGCGTTTAGGATTCCCCAGGTAGAGCTGTATTGTTGGTCATATTTTCGTTTGTTATTCTAATTCCACTATGTCCGTATTCTCCTAATTTATATCATCACAATACCTATACTCAAGGGTCCAAGCTAATTTTCTTGGCTAGAAAAAGGCAATTTCACACAAATCAAACTATGTTCAGCACAAGGTGATTCTCCCGTCCCCCTCCCCCCGCCACCATGTCTCAACTCACCCAGAAATTAGAGCCACTTGCACATACTTTAGAGCTACTTCTCTTTGGTATTTTTAGGGGGTCAGCACCCCATGATGCTCAGGGGCTACTCCTGGTTCTCCACTCAGGAATTACTCCTGACTGTGCTTTGGGCACCATATGGGATGTTGGGAATCCAAGGTTGGCTGCATTTAAGACAGATGCCCTACCGGCTGTACTATCACTCTGGTCCCTTCTTGTGATGTTTTATAAGACAAGAAGAGATTATTTTTGTTCATGTTGGTGCCACTTCACAGTTTCCAAAGAAAACTCAAGGTGTGGTAGAAAACCTCTGTCAGTGGCGAGGGACACGCGACCCTTCGGCCAGCGTTTTCATTGGGTCAGCTCCATAAACAGAACAGCACAAATGAACATCCTCCTGCTGAAACTTTGGGAACCCGTGCTTTATAACACCAACCCTTGTGGTCTGTCAGCTGACGGCAGCTGGAGCCCCAGTCTCCCGCGGGCAGGGATTCAGAGGAAGCAAGCATCTCTCCTTATTCTATGATTCTACTGATGCTTACTGGGGCTGGAGCAATAGCACAGCAGGTAGGGTGTTTGCCTTGCACACAGATGACCTGAGCTCAATTCTTAGCATCCCATATGGTTCCCTGAGCACCCGGGAATAATTCCTGAGTGCATGAGCCAGGAGTAACCCCTGTGCATCACCGGGTGTGACCCCCAAAAAAGAAAAAATATGTTCTACTGATACTTACTGCTGTAAGGAGGAAAGGAAAAGTGGTCCCCCTTCCATTCCAGCCTGCCACCTCGTGTTCTGTACACGTTCTTCCTCTCCATTGTTCCTTTGCGCTTGTGTCCCTTCAACCTCAACTGCACACCGTGCTTTCCAGCCTTGGGAAGGAGGCGTCTTGGTTCTGGAACTTGCCCGCTGGGCAGCTCCGCACCCCCTCAGTGATCAAGCAATGAGGGGGTGATGTGACTTCGTTCCCTCTTGGGCACTAGAAAGGGAGAAAGAAGAAGGAAAAATGGAAGCTGTTAGATCAGCCCACTAAATCAGTGCCATCAGCAAGCTGAAGGGCTTTCTTGTCTTCTGGAACTTTCAAACATATCTCTAGGGCTGAGACACTTGCTTTGGACTAGATGAACTCCTCATATGGTCTCCGGGGGCCCAGCCGGAAGCGATTCCTGAGCACAGAGACAGCAATCAGCCCTAACCACTCCTAGATATGACCACCAAAACACTCGCCCCCCCACCCCACCCCAACACACACAGACCGTCTTGTCCTCAATCTACCTTTGGCCCATTTGAAATATCTTTCTCCTTTCTCCCTCCCAAGGCTGAGGAATTTGACCCATATCTTCCTAATTATTGGCACTAGCCATTTCATTTTCCAAAATGGAACCCCAGAAATTTTGGAAAGAGCAATCGGATCAAATCACACCCCTGTCTGTGGCTTTGTTATAGTTTGCACTTACCAGGAGCCCCAGGTATTGTCTCAACACCATCTACAAGGCAGGGCCATTAACTAGCCTCTAACCCAGTTTTCTGTGTGTGTATGGTAGGGAGTTGGGGGGCAGTAAAAGAGCCAGGTGTGGGGCTGGAGCGATAGTACAGTGGGTAGGGCGTTTGCTTTCCACACGGCCAAGCCGGGTTTGATTCCCAGCATCCCATATGGGCCCCTGAGTACTGCTAAGAGTCATTCCTGAATGGAAGAGCCAGGAGTAACCCCTGTGCATGGTAAGGGATAGGCGGGAGACATAGTACAGAAGGTAGGGTGCTTGTCTTGCATGCGGTTGATCTGGGTTTCAAGTCCAAGAATTTCATATGGTCCCAGAAACACTGTCAGGAGTAACTCCTGAATATAGGTCCAGGGATAACCCCTGTGCATTATTGGGTGTGGCCCCAAAACAAAATCAATCCAAAAAATGTTTAAAAGAACATGGTAAGGAAATCAAAATAAACATACAGATAACTGAGATAGAATGGAGTACCCAAAATTGAGTCCTCACACATGTGGGTCATTAATTTAAAATAAATTAATTAAGAATATAAAATGGCTGGAGTGATAGTACAGTGGTAGGGCATTTGCCTTACAAGTAGCCAACATGGCCAACCCGAGTTCGACTCCTCCGCCCCTCCCGGAGAGCCCGGCAAGCTACCAAGAGTATCTTGCCCGCACCGCAGAGCCTGGCAAGCTACCCGTTGTGTATTTGATATGCCAAACACAGTAACAACAAGTCTCATGATGGAGACGTTACTGGGCCCGCTCGAGCAAATCGATGAACAATGGGAGGACCGTGAAGAATATAAAATGAGAAAGGAAAAGAAAAGAACCAGGTGCATTTAAAGAGGCAGTGTCCGTTGGTCGGCTGTAAAACAGCAGAATCCTAGGGCCTGCTGAGTGTTTTCTTTTCCTGCAAAGCCTGGATAGTTAACCAACTAAGTCTTAGAACCTCAGCTCTAGCACACTCTCCACCTCATTGAGTTTCGCTCCTCTAGCCTCCACTCATTACTCAGATCTCAAAAGCTGCCCTTCCTTTGACAGCTTGGTGCTTGGGGGCTCCTCCCGGTTCAATGTTTAGGGGGTGCTCCAAAACTACTTCATATTGTGGGCGCCAGAGAGATTGTGTAGTGGGCTGGGTGCTTGCCGTGCATATGGCCAACCTGTATTCAGTCCCCGGCATCCCACATGATCCCCCAACCTAGGCCAGGTGTGAGCCCAAAGTGCAAAGCCAGAAGTAAGCCCTGAGCACAGGCAGGTGTGGACTCCCCCACCTCCCCAACAAAACAAAACAAAATTGCATGTGTCAGATAGGGCCTAAGATTAGCTAGATGTTAGCCAAATGGAGGATAGTTGAAACTTTTGTCTTACTGAGGATAGAACCCAGGGACTCACAGATGCAAAGCACGTGACCTTCCATTGAGCTTTCCTGACTAACAGAGAAAATTATTTTTTCCTTAAATTTTTATTCATGTAACACCATGAGGTACAGTTGTAGACTTAAAATTTTTGTGTTTGGGTTTCAGTTATACAATAATCGAGTACCCATACCTCCACCATTGCCATTCTCCACCACCACCAGTCCCAGTATTCCTCCCATCCCCCATCCCCCCATCCCACCCTACCTCTATGGCATTAGTGAATCACCTTGAGGTACAGTTACACACTTACAAACTTTCATGCTTGCATTTCAGTCATACAATTATCGAGTACCCATCCCTCCACCAGTGCCCATTCTCCACCACCACTAATGTCAGTATCCCTCCCACCCTCCATCCCCCCATACCACCCTGCCTCTGTGGCAGGGCACTCCCTTTTGTTCTCTCTCTCCTTTTGGGTGTTGTAGTTTGCAATAGAGGCATTGAGTGGCCATTGTGTTAGATCTATAGTCTACATTTGGCACGCAAGCAGACAGGATTTTTAACTGGAATAAAAAGCAAAGGACAGATCTATATTTGCTTTGCATTGGAATAGTTCATAATTCTGAAATTCAACTAAAAAGGTAAACATTGCGGAAACTACTGTGAAATTGTATTCGATTAAATATCACCCTTTGTATTACAGTCTCCCCGAAGGAATAAAACATGAGGGATCAAGAAACAACAGCATATTTTAAACAGACACAGAAGTAAATGCTAGAAGAAGCACCTCGATAATGGAAAGTGGTTCCTTTAGCGATACAGATTAGAAGTTAAGAGAAATGGAGTTGGTGTCTGCTCTTTTCCTTTGAAATGTATAATCTGTTCAACTTCTCAACATTATGTGAATTTTCAAAAATGAAAAATCAGGGCCAGAGAGATAGTCTTGGGGTTAAGATGCTTGCCAGTTCCATGCCCTGCCCCACCTGTGATCCCCAGAATCCCCCCAGCAGTGACCCCTGAGCCCAGAGTCAGGGTAATCCCTGAACCGGGAGTAAACCCCGTGGCCAAAACAGAGACAAAAGTTTAAAAGATTAATAAAAAGAATAAGTCTTTGAGATGGCAGAGAGAAAGGGAGTCATCAAGCCAAGAGAACCAACAAAGATCTGAAGGAGTCAGGAGGTTCCCTAAGGGGACTCACACTGGGGCAAAGATCATATGACTTGGGGCTGGAGCAATAGTCCAGCGGGTAGGGCATTTGCCTTACATGTGGGTGACCCGGGTTCGATCCCTGGCATCCCATATGGTTCCCCCAGCACTGCCAGGATTAATTCCTGAGTGCAGAGCCAGGAATAATCCCTGAGCATCACTGGGTTTGACCCAAAAAGGCACACACACACAAACACACACACCCGAAGATCATATGATTTTTTTTCTATAATTTGGGGGCATTTCCTAAGTGCTCAGGAGATCCCGGGGTTCCATGGGGAAGTATCAGCCAACAGAGCCCAAAGATATGATGCTGGTGAGGTGCTGCAGTTCCAGGGAAACCCAGTTACCCTGACCATGCATCCATGGCCACACCCTCTGATCCCCCCGACTATGTGGTGATGAGCATGTGCCCTAACTGCAATACTGGCTCCTGGCCCCCAAAGATCATTTTAGTAGTCATCACTTACTGTATGCTTGTATGTTTGTACCACATACAGCACTTGCTGTATGCCAGACACTGTGCTCAACACTCTAATAGACCTGCATTCACTCACTCCCACTCACCCTGAAAGCTCCTATTATTATCCTCATTTCCGAGAGGAAGAAGCTGAGAGGTGAGGGATCTTGCCCATAGTCACAGCTAGAAAATAGCAGAGCAGAGTCTCCAACAGGGCCGTCTGATTAACACTCCCCTATACACAAAATTCGATCATTGATTTATGGATCAAAGAGAGCAGTGATTTTGTAATGGTGCTAAAGGACCTGCAGAGATAGCTCAAAGGGAACATGCTTTGCATGCTGGAGATGCGGGATCAATCTCCAGCTCTGCATGGTCTTCGAAACACATCCTCCCCCCCACCAAAAATTCAACAACAAATGGCTCTTAGGGATGAAGGCTCAGTGAATGAAAGAATACTAGTTGTTTGCTCATTTAAAATTATTTATTAACACCTATATCCAAGCAGTGTGACCAAACTATGGTAATGAACAGAAGAAATATCCCTGCTCTCCTATAACACATTAAATCATTCAGAGGAAACATCACTGGGGACAGAGGAATGAGTTTTGATGAAACTATTGAAATAACAACAGAATATTCTAAGAAAAATGTCCAATATTCATGGGAAATGTGCTTCATATAAAGTTCTTTCAATTAGTGTTCCTTATAGGGTCCCTGTTTGAAATCCGTCTCTCTCCACCTCAAAAATCTATCCTTGGTCCAGGGAAATCAGAGCTGGAGAAGAGCTGTTGCATTTAATGCTTTGGAAGTACTGCATCAGCTTTCAGAATGACAGAATCAGCTTTCAATGGGAGTTGGGCTGGAAGCCAGACTTCAGGAGTGAATAAGTGTACTCCATTGATGTGCAGAGCACAGGTAGAGGAAGAAGCAAAAGAAGATTGTACAATAGCCAGGACGGCATTCAGGGTTAAGTGACTAGTGAGTGCTTGTATGTTTCCCCCAAAGAAAGTACTCTTACCCTTGGTGAAAAGCAGAGAGGGAAAGGATTTTTGTAGAAAGGAGAAGATACCTATTTTAGAAAGAGGAAACTAGATGTAAAATGAGGTTGGAAGGGAGGAACTGGAGAGCTAGAATAACCGTTGAAGGGAGAGGGGTGGGGCAGACAGTACCCTCTTCCTCTGAGACACGCGAGGAGACTGGGGATGGGTAGTGTGGACTGAGCAAATGAATGAAATTGTCTGCAACACAGTGGTCAAGAGTGGGCGTCTCTCCCTTGAGCAGAGCTTAGCCCAGAGAATCCGCAGTGGGAATGAGGACAGTGATCTGTAAGTAATGAATTTGAAGTTCAGCTCTGCAAATTGAACACATCTTTTGGATCCTCAACAACCCCATTTCAAATTAGATTGCACCAGCCACCAATCTTTCTGATCAATTGATTTGCATGTGACCATACCCGGGCCAATATTATGCAGTAAGACCCAGGCATGGTGCCACTGAAATCCATTAAAAATGGCTCTCTTCCCAGCAGTGAGGCAAGCTCCCCTTCACTATCAAATCCAACCTTGAATTAATTAATATTTCTGTTGGCTTCTGATCTCATTTTTAATCTCATAGTTATGACTCGCTCACTGTTTTCAAAGTGCAAAAAGAATTTTATTGTTTTCTAATATACACAGAGTTGAAGTTATTGTAGTTTAGGCAACTTGGTCTCATTAGTCCTAGCATTTATGGTTTTGATGTACACAGGTCACGTCACCTAATGCCCAACATTCTCCACCGAAATCTCCCAATGTCCCTTCCAGGTCATCCTGTCATTGCCCTCCCCCTCTCCCCACTACCCAACATTCTCTATGTAATCTAGGGCTAAGTGCTCATTAAAATCTCACCTCAGATGATCGCTGGCTCCCTCACTAACCTTTGACATTTCCTTTGGAATTCTCAGCAAGTATCGTGTATGCCCTGGTTGAGCAGGTTTTGCCATTTGGGTTTCACTTATTTCTTGACTCTAACACACCAACCAAGATGCATAAAACGCAGAATAAACTCAAGAGCTTCTTTTTTTTTTTTTTTTTTGGTTTTTGGGTCACACGCGGCGATGCTCAGGGGTTAACTCCTGGCTCTGCACTCAGGAATTACCCGTGGCGGTGCTCAGGAGACCATATGGGATGCTGGGAATCGAACCCGGGTTGGCCATGTTCAAGGCAAATGCCTTGCTGTGCTATAGCTCCAACCCCCAAACTCAAGAACTTCTTCGGTTGTGTGTATGGAGGGGGAGTTGTACCACACTGCTGTGCTAAGCCCTACTCAGTGCTTACTTCTGGCTCTGCTCAGGAGTGACTCCTGTTGTGTGTGTGGAGGGGGAGTTATACCTGGTGAAGGATCATAGGTGGTCCTGGGGACCAGCAAGGTTGCCACATGCAAAGCTTTCTCTCTGGCCCCCTAAATGCTTCCCAGGGACAGTGATCATGCATTGTCATTTCATTTATTTTGTGTTGGAGCCACATCCAGTGGTCCCTGAGCTTACTTCTAGGTCTATGTTCAGGGGAACTCCTAAGAGTGCTTTAAGACCATCCTGAACCAGTCCCCTAGGTGCAAGGCAAGTGCCTTACCCCAGCACTCTACATCTCTGGCCCCAACCTTATTTACCTTTAGGCCTATTTCCAAAGACGGGTCACACGTGGTTGAAGCTCAGAAATGTTGACAGAGAATGAATAATTATCTTTAATCCAGTGAGAACCCTAAACTGAGGGCAGGGAGCTGTCAATTCAGACCGTTAACTAACTAGAGTTCCCACTGGACTCACATGCTGGACCTTATTTTTCTCCATGGGAAAATGAGAGGATTGGGTGATTTATTAAATAGCTACTGATTTAAGACTTTCATATGCCATTTTCAAATATCGAAAATGTCAACTGCCCAAGTAGCATTATTTGGATTGCTGCTAGAGACTTGATCTCTGTCCTTGGCCTCCCCATCTGCCGCTACCCAAGACCTCCCTCCAAAGTGCCATCAGTAATCAGATGTACTCCTCAGAGTGCTGTCCCATAGGAATATTTCCTTTCTCTAGTGACTTTTGGGGCTTCCTGGAGGTGAAGTAGTAGTGCCAATGTATTGCCTTTTCCAGATGACATCCATTTACTCAGCACAGCAGGTAGGGTGCTTACTTGGCATGTGGCTGTGTTGAATTCTATCCCTGGAACCCCATATGGCTCTCCGAGCCATGCCAGGAGTGATCCCTAAAAGCAAAGCCAGGAGTCCTGAGCACTGTCGGGTGTGGCCCCAAAACAAAAAAACAAAAATAACTGAAAAGGAAAGTTACGTGTCAAGCAGGCTCCTAGATTTCCCTTTTAAGCCATTTGATCATAGTTAATTCACTGTGAGGACAAAGATATGGATTAAAGGAGGGGCAGTCATATGATAAGAGGAGGTGCGGGGGGCGGGGGGGACGGCGGAGGCTGCCTTCACCTGCTCCAGCTCCATGGCACACACAAGACACAAGGCCCATCTGACCTGGCCAGGCTGCCTAGAGTCCACTGTTACAGGGCACGTCTCCACCAGAATCTAGGAGCAGACAGAGCTCCCAGTAGAACGGGAAACCCACCGGGCAGTGGCCTAGCGGGGGCAGAGACCTCCTCAGCCCCACAGCTCCTCTTAGCACAGCCCTTCTTTTGCTTTTCTTTCTTTTTCCTTTGGAGGGGGTCAAACCTGGTGGTGCCCAGGGTACTATCTGTGATGCCAGAATTGAACCAGGTAAGAGGTACACAAGGCAAGTCTTACCTACTGTACTATCTCTCTGGACCTCTTTTTCTTTTTGCTTCCTTCCTCCCTTCGTCCCTCCCCCCTTCCCTTCCCTCCCTCCCTCCCTTTTTCCTGCCCTCCACTCCCTCCTTCCTTCCTTTCCTTTCCCTCTTTCTTTCCGGGTGACACCTGGCAATGCTCAGAGGTCTCTCCTGGATCTGCATTCAGACATTACTCTTGGCAGTGCTCAGGAGAAACCATATGGGGTAAGCATTTTACCCGCCTTACTATCTCTCTAATCGCTCTTCTTTTTGTTTTTCAAAAAGAAATTCAAATTCAAGGAGAGTTTGAAAAACTTTCAAACTCAGTTCATTAGCGCTGTTCATTCTTAGTCTCTTTCCTCAAGAACCCAGGGCTTTCCTGCAGTCCCCCCTTATGAGCATAGGAATAGAATCTAATAAATTAGATTTTATAATAAATTTCAATTTTAAATTGCTTGAGGTTGAACGGACCCAGTAACAGCTCCATTTTGAGACTTGTTACTGCGTTTAGCATATCGAATACGTCACGGGGAGCTTGACAAACTTTGCCATGTGGGCGAGATACTCTTGGTAGCTAGCCAGGTTCTCTGAGAGGGGCAGAGGAATCGAACCCGGCTCTGCCGGGCTGGCTGTGCACAGGCAAACACCCTACCGCTGTGCTAGGATGATCTAAAAATTGAGGGGTGGACAGTAGTGAGCAATGAGAGTGGTGTGGCTGGTGTAGCAGCATAAGGACCCACCTGAACCCCCTCTGCAGCCCCATATATGAGCCCATTAGCCAGCAGTATTGCCCTTGTATGATCAGGCCACTTCTACGGCAGGGGCCTGAATGAAACATATCTGGCCAAGTGGAGCATGGAGGTCAGGGGGTGGGGGCGGGAAGTCGTGGAGTCAGGGGCTGGAGGGGGGGGTTGGGGCAGGCAGTTGGGAGGCATCCGCTGGTGCATCTGCGAGCCCTGGTGGATGATGAAGAGACACTGGGCAATCTGAGTTCTTGGGGACCAGAGGATGGAGAGTGTTCTGAGAACCACGTGAGACAGGGCAAAAATAAAATAAAATGGGCCGGAGCAATAGTATGATAGTACGTTTGCAGGTAGAGCATTTGCCTGGCACGCAGCCAACCAGGGTTCTATCCCCGGCATCCCATATGGTCCCCTCAAGCACTGCCAGGAGTAATTCCTGAGTGTAAAGCCAGGAGTGACCCTTGAGCATTGCTGGATGTGACCCAAAAAGCAATAAATATTTAGGAACCTTTTGCAAAGGTGGGAGCTGCTTGCTGGCCATGCCTGCCTGAGCTCAAGGACTGTTTATAATTCTGGGCCCAAAAGTGATCCCCGATGGTACTCAGGGGATCACATGGTGCAGGACATGCGAACCAGGAGTAGCAGGGTGTCAGGCCAGCTCCTTAACCCTGAGATTAGCTCTCCAATCAAATTGGGGGCCTTGTAAAAGCATTTAGTTGTGTATAAAGATCCACAGGTACTACATGGAAAGTATCATGCTAAGCGAAATGAGTCAGAAAGAGAGGGACAGACACAGAAAGATTGCATTCATTTTGGGAACATAAAGCAACAAAATAGGAGACTAACACCCAAGAATACCCCAGATAAGTACTAGGAGGTTCACTCCATGGCTTGGAGGCCAGCCACACATGCTAGGGGAAAAGGCAGCTCAGATAGAGAAGGGAGCACCAAATAAAGGGTGTTGGGAGAATCCTCCCAGGGTGGGAGATGCATGCTGAAAGTGGACTATAGACCAAACACGATTTCCACTCAATGCCTCTTTTGCAAACCACAACACCCAAAATGAGAGCGAGAACAAAAGGGAATACCCTGCCACAGAGGCAGGGTGGTATGGGGGGATGGGGGGTGGAAGGGATACTGGGATCCGTGGTGGTGGGAAATGGGCACTGGTGGAGGGATGGGTATTTGATCATTGTATAATTGAAACCCAAGCACAAAAAATTGTAAGTCTGCAACTGTACCTCATGGTGTTTCACTAATAAAAATTTTTTAAAAATTAATTTAAAAAATGAAGTAAAAAAGATCCACAGGGGCCAGAGATGGAGCTGGGGTGGAAGGTGCTGCTTCCATGTGTGAGGGCCGGGGCTTTCCCTTGGCATCAGGGAAGGAAATGAAACAATATGAACCCCTTAGCCTGCCACTCTGGGTCAAAGTGATAAATCTAATGTGATAGAAGTTAAATCACACTAGTTAAACTGGGGATTGGAGTGATAGCACAGCAGGTAACATGTTTGCCTTGCACACGGCCGACCTGGGTTCAATTCCCAGCATCCCATAGGGTCCCCCGAGCACTGCCAGGATTAATTCCTGAGTGCAGAGCCAGGAATAACCCCTGAGCATTGCCAGGTGTGACCCTAAAACCAAAAAAAAAAAAAACAAAATACTTAAACTATTTATAATAGCAGGCATGTTTCCCTCAACTACTCGCCAATCCACATTTGAGCTCCAATGATTGTCTACTGCCAGGAGATTTCCAGTGATGGTGAGGACCATGGCTCCCCTCTGCCCCCACCCCACCTCCCTTCCAACACTTGGCATCTCCTTTTTACTGCACTGTACCCCCGTACCATACTACATGTGGTTTATACAATCATCCACTTGGTCCTGTGTTGAACAGACAACAGCCATTCATAACTTAAGACTAAACCCACCAGAGAAATGAAGCACTTACATTATATATGTCATTAACATCCAGAGTAAATCCTCTGCCTTCTCTCTGTATACATAAATCACCCAGGCAACCATAGAATGTATACTTCGAATAGCAATTCCTGTTACTTCCAAAAGAACCCAGTTCGCTTCTCTGAGATGGGCCCCTTCCAGGACCTGCACTGATAAAGTCTCAATTCCTGCCCAGTTCTAAGTGCTTAGTGAATACTTAGGCACTTTCTATAGTGACTGCCATTCCGTGACCACTGGGCAATGACTGATAGGCATCATTAATGATGGTGTTAAAATGTGGGGCAGTGAGGATACAGGGTGGGTATGTTTCCAATGATTTTCAGGTTACCATATGGAGTTTGGACCAGGTGGAATCACCCTGAATCTCCAAGAGACCCCCAATACTGGCATCTATAAGAAATTAAGGTTGGGGCTGGAGCAATAGCACAACGGGGAGGTTGTCTTGCATGTGGCCAACCTGGGTTCGATTCCCAGTATCCCATATGGTCCCCTGAGCACCGCCAGGAGTAATTCCTGAGTGCAGAGCCAGGAGTAACCCCTGTGCATCACTGGGTATAACCCAAAAAGAAAAAATAAGTTAAAAGTCATAATAGGAGAGAGGAAAGTTTAAGGGCTGACTGTATATGTTTGCCAGGGAACATGTTTATCATTTTTTTTCTTTTCTTTTTTCATTTTTGCGTTCTGTCCAGCAGTGCTTGGGGACTGCTCCTAGCTCTGTATTGGGACTATCACTCCTGGCAGTACTCGAGGTTTGAACTGGGTTCTCCTGCATGGAGACCTGTGCTGTTGCCCACACAGCTGTCTTGCTGGATCATCTTAAACTTCGCTAGCTCGTCTTCTCTTTCAGACTGCCTCCCCAAGTGAGTATTTGGTGTTCTCTAAAGCACAGGACTTGTGGTAGGAATGGCATTTTCTGGGGAGTGCAGAGATGTGTAGTCTCTATAGAACCCCAGCTTTGTATTCAGTAGAGGCATGTGAGACTGTGTCACTTTCTGACCATCGGTCAAGTGCCCTATTGATATTAGTTATTATTATTTTTGCTTCATGGGAAAAGTCGATTATCTTTTATTTAAATCCCAGCTGCCTAGGAATATATGGTAATCTCCCTAATCCGCTTTTGCTCTTGTCCCAGATCATGAACCATATCCATGATCTCAAATGTACAGAGAATTTATTTACAGCCTCAACATATTTTTCCATGACCTGTTTCAATATCAATGTAGCCCAGTGGAATCTGCCAGGAAAATCATTGCTTCACGTGCATTCCTGTCAATGACCTTCCATAGAAGATAGTGCATAAAGTTTGTTTGTTTTTTGGGGGGGGTCACTCCCAGTTCAGGGCTCCCTCTTGGTTCCAGGCTCAGAGATCATTCCTGGTAGAGCTCGGGGGACCACATGGGGTGCTGGGAATCTAACCCAGGTCAGCGCATCCAGAAGTGTGGCAGAATACAGGACTTGCAGGTGATGAAATCCCATGCTTTTGCCTACCACCTTCTGCCAGACTGGTAGTACAGAATGACCTCTGGCATCATTTAGAGGAAGACATCTGCTTATTTCTAGCTCTTCCTCCACTGCAGGGATGGCAAATATATGGCACATATGTCGCCGCTGCCCACTCCCACGTTCGCAGAGCACAGTGCGAGCCAATCTTGGCACTCTTTGCCACCGAATTTGGAAGGAATCCCGTAATTGTCTGCAGCCCAACCCTCCACACAGATACGGGAACAGATCAGAATGGCCACAGAGTTGACAGCCATTGGTTATTCTTCTAACCTTTGAGATATCGTATGGTGGAGTCAGCCCTAGTCTAGCGTGTGAAGCTCTAGCCTTGCACGCAGCTGACGCAGGTTCGATTCCTGGCACCCCATGTAGATCCCCCCCAAGCCCAGTTTGGAGTAATCCCTGAGCGCAGAGACAGGAGTAAACCCTGAGCCCTGTTAGGTGTGACCCCAAAAATGAACAAGAAAAGATGTCATAGGGTGCCTTCCTCAAGGATTAGTGATGGTGAGGAATGGAAACTGATTCCAACTAGCTTCAGCAGGGGAAATTTGTAATAAGAATACAACAGACAGCATTTCAGATGTCTGAGCTCTAAAATCCAGCCAGGATTGGCAAGCGGAAACTGAAGTTACTTGCTCTTTCTCTCAGCCTGGCCAAGTCTCTCTTTCATGCTTCCCTCTATCTCTTCCTCCTTTTCCTCTAGTCCCCTCCTTTCCCTTTGTTGAGTGATCCAGGTTCGCACACAGTCCTGGGGGGCCCAGAGCAGTCTCTCCTGGGGTTGCACTGCTCACACACTAAAGTGGTAGTGCTTGCCCAGCCCCTCCTTATGCCTGGTGGCCTTTTTACTTGGTTATATCACCAGGAGTCCCAAACAAGTAGATCTAGCCCATCTGTGCTCAGCGCATGTGAGGGGCACTGGGGATCCAACTCATCTCCTCACACTTCTAAGGCACGTGCTCTTTGCCATCCCCTGGTCCCTTCCTTTTTGGGAGCGGGTCCACACCCAGTGTTGCTCAGGCTTATTCCTGGCTCTGCACTTAGGGGTCACTCCTGGTGGGCCTTAAGGAACCACATGGGGTGCCTGGGATCAAACCAGGGTTGGCTGTATACAAGGCAAGTGCCCTTCCTGCCATATAACCTCTCCAGTCCCTAACATCCACTAATTTTCTCGATCTTGTATTTTTCTGTATTGTGGATCAACCCCAGAGCCTTACACATGCCAGGCACCCATTTTCCGTGATCCCCTCTCCAGCTCACCTCTTTACTTTGACCCCATCTTTTACTTTCCATCTTACACGCTGTTCCAGGCTGACTCTGTAGTGCACTAATTTGGTGGGTTGGGTTGGGTGTGTTTGTTTTTAGTCTGGGGCCATTCCTAACCACACTCTGGGGTTCAAAGTCTGCACCCCAACCCTTTGAGCAGCCACCCAACCCCGATCTTAGCTATCTTGCCCATTCATTGGAAGATCTTTATTTTGCAGGGCCGGGGATTGAACCCAGGGCCTAACGTGCATGTTTTCCTGCTGCTCTGTCTCGCTGGCAAGCTTAGCTCATTGGTTTTCATTTCACTTTGCTGCCCCATCCTCTGGGCTGGAGCGATAGCACAGTGGTAGGGCGTTTGCCTTGCATGCAGCCAACATGGCCGACCTGAGTTTGATTCTTCCACCCCTCTCAGAGAGCCCGGCAAGCTACCGAGAGTATCTTGCCCGCAACGGCAGAGCCTGGCAAGCTACCCGTGATGTATTCGATATGCCAAACACAGTAACAACAAAGTCTCCAATGGAGACGTTTCTGGGCCCGCTCGAGCAAATTGATGAACAATGGGAGGACAGCGACAGCGACAGCCCCATCCTTTCCCTTTCCCCCATTGCCGTTGCGATGACCCGCTCGCTCGCACACCTGACTGTAGAACACCCCACTTTAACATGATGTTGGCCCCACCCCTCATCCCTCAGCTGCAGTGGTCATAAGCCTCATGCAATCTCACAGAGGTTGCTCTTGAACGTTCATGAAACAATAGTAAACTTTTGTTTGCTTCTTCACTTGGAGCGGGGACACCAGACAATGCTCAGGACTCAATCCTGTCTCTACGCTCAGGAATCACTCCAGGCAGTGCTTGGCCTACCACCTGCGGTACCAGGCACTGAATGGGGGTCAGCTCTCAGCCAGGAAAGGACCTCCAGCCCTGACCCAGACCTCCAGCCCCAATTGTTGCCTTTTTTCTTTTCCATGAACATCTGGGCATTAAAGCTAAGAACTCACTCACATCCGCATGCTCCAGTTTGGAGCTCCAAGATTTCATATTGCTCTTGTCATGTCACAAAAGAGCAAGGGAAAGTCTCTCTATGACCGAAAACGCTTAGGCATCCTATTTCCAGGACTAATTATTTTATTTTTATTTTTTTTTTATATTTTCATTAGTGAGACATCATGAGGTACAGTTGTAGACTTACAAATTTTTGTGTTTGGGTTTTAATTATAGAATGATCGAGTACCCATCCCTCCACCAGTGCCCATTTCCCACCACCACGGATCCCAGTATCCCGCCCACCACCCATCCCCCCATCCCACCCTGCCTCTGTGGCAGGGCATTCCCTTTTGTTCTCTCTCTCTTATTGGGTGTTGTGGTTTGCAAAAGAGGCAATGGGTGACAATCATGTTTGGTCTATAGTCTACTTCACGGTCAAGGTCCTCCCGTTGTTCATCGATTTGCTCGAGCGGGCCCAGTAACGTCTCCATTAGAGACTTTGTTGTTACTGTGTTTGGCATATTGGATACATCATGGGTAGCTTGCCAGCCTCTGCTGTGCAGGCGAGATACTCTCGGTAGCTTGCCAGGCTCTCCGAGAGGGGCGGAGGAATCAAACTCGGGTCGGCCATGTTGGCTGCATGCAAGGCAAATGCCCTACCACTGTGCTATCACTCCAGCCCATAGTCTACTTCAGGACTAATTAGTTTAGCTGTTCATTACCCAAGACCTTTCAGCTCTTTTCCTGTTTGTAATCTCCTGCCTTTTAGTCATTTCGGTAAGACATTTTTTTTATAAAATAGTTCTTTTGACTTAGATAAAAGGTTGGTAAGTGAAGGAAGAGAGGGATGAGCAAGGATGCACATGCATTTTAATCATCAGCAAATTTCTACTCTTTAGAGAAAGATGGCTACATTGTTGGTCTCTTATTTTATTTATTGATAGCAGCACTAGCACCTCTTGCATGCGTGACATGAGCTCGACCACTGAGCCACATCCCTTGCTCTGTTTTATTGGCTAATGTAAAACGCTACCATCTGATGAATTTATGGCAGTTTAATTCCTCATCTCTTTCAGCAGTCTTTTCAATGTGTTATTTTCATTCAAGCATGTAGGGAGTAATACTAAAAAAAATAATAATAGAAGCATCAGAAGGTTCGTCGATGTAAGCTGTAATTAGGTCTTGTTTGTTGCAAAGATGGCCCTTTCTGTGCATTATATAAATAATTGCAACACTAATTAATCATGCTTACCCCTTGTTTTTGAAGGTCGCGGCAACCCAGGGATAATTGAGGGTTGTACATGGGTTACAATTAAGGCGATATTTGGCTGGAGCGCACATGAGGCTTTTTGCCTCCTTCCTTTTCACGTCCTTGGCTGCTTGGAATTCTGAGGGATTAGAGTGAGTGAGGCGGGGACTGGGGCCAGTTGGGAACTGAGGAAGATGAAGACTTCAGAAGTCCCTCCGCGATGCCACCATGAACACCCCATATCTGAGACAACATTGCACTGTGATCACTTAAAGTGCTGTGAGCCCTGGCACTGAGACACATCCAAGGCAGTTGTGTGTGTGTGTCTGTGTGTGTGTGTGTGTGTGTGCAGTGCTAGGGATCCAGCCCAAGGCCACGCACAAGCAAAAGAAGTGCTCTATCTCCCCAGCACAAAAAGTAATCTTGCTGATTTGGCTTCTTTTGAGTGCTTTACAGGTCCTCACGGTATATGGGGCTGATCTCAAAGTATTGTTTCAGCCCAATACTTGTGTTATTTATCATTATTATTTATTGTTATTGTCTGCTTCTTGGACCACCCAGTAGTGATCAGGGCTTACTCCTGGTTCTTGGCCTAGGGATCACTCCTGGCAGTGCTCAGGGGACCATATGTGCTGCCGGGATTTGAATTAGGGTGGGTCATGTGGAACTTGGGGACATTGGTGAAGGGAAGTTGGCACTGCAGGTGGGATTGGTGTTGGATCACCATATGCATAAATCTTTATTATGAACACATTTGCAAAACACTGTGCCTGCATAAGACCAAAACATGATAATAATAAAGAGAAAATTCTGGGGCAGAGAGCTAGTATAGCAGGTAAGGCACTACCTTGCACATCGCTGCCTTGGGTTTGATCCTCAGCACCATATCTGTTCCCTCAGGCCCTGCGCACGGAGCCAGGAGTTAGCCCTGGCTTACTTAAGTAAGGAGTAAGCCGGGACACAGCTAATGTGTCCCCAAAACAAACGAGAAAGAAGAATTGCTCTTCTCTCAGTGTTTCCCGCCCTCCTTGTTGAGGTGCTTGAATATATTTAGCTGGCATGCTGACACATACCTGGCTGTGCCCAAGATCACATAAGTGTTACAACCTCAGGAGTTCCAGATAGCACGGAGGCGCAGACCATGCTCATATATGTGGATGTCACCAGGGTTCAGACTCGTAACCTCATGCTTACAGGCAAGCACCTTTGCTACTGAGTCATTCCTGGGCCTAAACATATAATTTCATCTAGAAAACATGTGAGAAATGTTTGAAATCTGCCCATTAGCCACTTTTTTTTTGTTCATTTGCTTTGGACCACCCCAATAAATGCTCATGATTTACTCCCAGTTCTGTGCTCAGGGATAACTCCTGGCGGGGCTCAGGACACAATATGGGGTGCTGGTGATTGAATTTGGGTTTGACATATGCAAGACAAGTGTCATAAATGATGTTCTATATTTATGGCCCCAACCACTTTTTGTGAGTGACACTGTCCTCCCGCTGTTCATCGATTCGCTCGAGCAGGCCCAGTAATGTCTCCATTGTGAGACTTCTTGTTACTGTGTTTGGCATATTGAATACTCTCAGTAGCTTGCCAGTCTCTCTGAGAGGGGTGGAGGAATCGAACCCGGCTCGGCAGGGCTGGCTGCACACAAGGCAAACGCCCTACCACTGTGCTATTGACCCTATGTGCTTTAGCTTCATTAGTAATTGCCCCTTTCCTCCTCCCAGAGAAGTTTACAGTGCTCTTGTGAGCACCACTAATCTCCTGTTTATCTTTAACCTTTCTTTTGTGTTTTACCTGTAATTGTTATGTTCCCCAAGTCAGTCTTGGGTACTGATAAGCCCAAACTCCTGCTAACTCTGGACTTTGTATTTGAAGTGAATTACCTGCTTTTCTATTTCCTCTATAGCCAGTGCATATTTTACTATAGAGCAATGTTCTTTGCTTAAACACAGAAAGACCATTAATGCTGTGCTTGCTCCTAATATTTGAGAGTTGATTGACTCTGAAATATATCCCCTCCTGGGCATGCGTCATAATTACTTGACTCAGGCATTGGTTGCCGTAGTTCCTAACACCCCACAAAGGGAGGTCCCACCATGGGACTGAAATGGGCCCAGGGTGAGTGGCAAAGCTACCCTGGCATCCAAATGGAGAGTCTAGAAAGCATAAGGGCTGGAGAGATAGCACAGTAGTAGGGTGTTTGCCTTGCACACAGCCAGCCTGGCCTAGCCAGGTTCGATTCCTCTGCCCCTCTCGGAGAGCCCGGCAAGCTACCGAGAGTATCTTGCCCGCACGGCAGAGCCTGGCAAACTACCCGTGATGTATTCAATATGCCAAACACAGTAACAACAAGTCTCAAAATGGAGACGTTACTGGGCCCGCTCGAGCAAAATCGATGAACAACGGGAGGACAGTGGACAGTGGACAGAAAGCATAAAATCCTGGACTTGATGCAAGTCCTTATGACTTAAGAGTCAGGACCCCCATGGAGAAGGACAAACTAAACTGGCCTGAGAACTTAGCCTAGGATTTATGGTAAAAGCCTTGCTTGCCCTGGGAGCCCAGAGAACTAAGTTTTGGACTCTGTACCTCTTGCTGTGTTTACCCAAATAACAGCAAGTATTAATAAGAAGTAAACTCAATTTTTTTATATGTACAACTAAAGGGAAAGAAAAAAGCAATATAGATGTCCCGGGGAGACTGAGTTAATCCCCCCAAGACAATTGCCTCTGCCGAAAGGCTTTACCTCTGTAAATGATCAATCACACCTCTGTGCATTCCTATCCCTTGAACCTCTTTAGATGTTCTCTAAGTATGCTAATAGCTCTGCATTAAATGAGCCATCTTTACTATCTATCCATGGTCTCCCTTCTCTCTATTCCTTTGCTGGGTAGGCCGGGGAGGCGGTTCTTGGCCACCAAATGCACAGATCGCACACCCCCACACGTTGCGAACTCGAAACAGGATTTTAGGAGTAATAACAAGGAAAAGGAACAAACTATTGTTCATTCCAGTCCCTTGACCAAAGAGCACGATCCGAGCTTTGGAGATGAGAGTAAAGAAGGTGGAGCTTACAAAAAGAGAGATGGGTTGGTCTGAATGGACCAATCCATCTTAGAAACTGCTGGGCACAGTACTTTCCGGAGAATGGAAGTCTAAGGAAGCCAAGGGTTGCCTAAACCTATGGCCGTGAGTCTTGCAGAACAAGAAGAGAAGCAGAATGGGAGAGAAGAAAGAAGCAGGGCACCACGTGAGATGAGGCAATGCTGTAGGCAGGCCAGAACATTGAAATGTTGGACTCTTATTTAAGGCAGGACATTTCCAAGTACTGAAGACTATCTATTGAAGTGATAGGGCTTAATTATTTTAATTATTAGCCTGGGCAAATTTTCACTGGCAAATTAATTTTTTGTGTGTGTTAAATTCCTTCTCTGACTCATGGTACAGATTTTTGTTACATATTCTATACTGGTTTTCTCTGCGAAGCCCCCATTCGAATTTTGCATATTGAATGAGCTTCAAATATTCTGTAGACTCCTACTCTATAATTAAGTGTAGTTAAAAAGGAACACACATACTCATGCAGATAACTTGTTCTTAAGATGTCATTATCATTGGTTGTCACTGGCAGTTAGTCACTTTTATTAGATATTAATATTCACGACTTTTTAAAGTATTACACGTCTCTAGCTCCAAAATGGGAAAGAGAATAGAGCTTAGATGATTTGGCTTTATCTGCCAAGACATCAGTTGAATTTAAACGGAAAACCATACAGTTTTGACTTCTGCTATTTTCCAGGCTACTGACAGCTCACATTAGCTCCAGAACCACCCTACACTATGAGACTAGATTAGTCAATGAGGTTATTTCCTTTTTTTGTTTTGCTTTGGTTTTTGGTTCCAGGGATCAAACTAAGACCACACGAACACGAGGCATGCGCCCTACCACTGAGTCATCCTTGGCTTATGGTTGTCATTTTCATTAAAAAAAAAGACATCATGTTAGATGCTGTCAAATGCTGCTCAATAATCATCTGAACAAAGCAACAGTAAAACAAATGAGGACACAGATGGGAAAACTTGACTGTTGCCCGGAAAATTGATATTAAAGAACTATGATTAATTGTTAGGTGAAATAATGCAACTGTATGCATTATTAAAAGGCATTGTCTTGGTAACAGAGACATGGTACAGGGGTTATGGTGCTGTTCTTGCACATGACAGATCCTGGTTCAATTCCCAGCACTGCATATATTCCCCAAGCATCACCAGGTGTGATTCCCTAAGCACAGAGCCAGGAGGAGGCCCTGAAAACCACAGAGTATGGCCCAAACACCAAAAGAGTCAATATTCTTTAGAGATATAAATGATCAGAGAATTTATAGGAGTATACATGAACCAGGGCTGCCCAGGATATAGAATCTAAGCAATGCTTAGATGGAAATTTATCATGCTACCTTATCTAATTTTGCATATGTTGAAATTCTTTTTTGTTGTTAATAGTTTTGGTCCATCCCCGGCAGTCCTCAGGGCTTACTCCTGGTTTTGCACTCAGGGATCACTTGGGGCGGGGCTTAGGGGACCATATGGGGTGCCAGGGATCAAACCCAGGTCTGCCATGTACGAGGCAATTTGCCTCCCTGCTGCACTCAGGCTCCTCTTTGTCATACTAAACAGTGGAAACATTTGATCAGAACTTTGGCTTCTATGTGTGTATTTTCAAAAGAACAGGATTTATTTTATTTTTTTTTAATTTTTGGGTCACAACCGGCAATGCTCAGGGGTTACTCCTGGCTCTGCACTCAGGAATTACCCCTGGTGGTGCTCAGGGGACCATATGGGATGCTGGGAATTGAACCCGGGTTGACTGCGTGCAAGGTAAATGCCCTACCTGAGCCCGGCAAGCTACCGAGAGTATCTCGCCTGTGCGGCAAAGCCTGGAAAGCTACATATATTCAATATGCCAAACACAGTAACAATAAGTCTCATGATGGAGACGTTACTGGGCCCGCTCAAGCAAATCGATGAACAACGGGAGGACCGTGACCGTGACCATGACCGCTGTGCTATCACTCCAGCTCTAAAAGAACAGGATTTTAAGACTCAGAATAATTGTCACCCTCTCTGATTTATATAGCTTCCTTCCTTCCTTCCTTCCTTCCTTCCTTCCTT
Organism: Sorex fumeus; assembly: GCF_029834395.1. Classification (NCBI taxonomy): domain Eukaryota; kingdom Metazoa; phylum Chordata; class Mammalia; order Eulipotyphla; family Soricidae; genus Sorex; species Sorex fumeus. The sequence goes on from NW_026606132.1 coordinate 12,367,707, forward strand.
CCTTCCTTCCTTCCTTCCTTCTTTCTTTCTTGAGGGTGCCCCAGCAGTACCCAAGACCCTGGGAGCCACTTGCAGCCATCCTGGCACAGCTACGTTGGTCTGAGAGTTCAGTGCTCAGCCTGGAGATGTGCCCCTGACCATTCCATGCTGAAGATGGGACCTTCCTATACACAGTGCTTCAGATCAACTCTTTTCTGACCCAGTAGTTTGTCTAATTTGAACGGCTAATGCTCATAGGAAATGAAAGCAATAGCTTCTCTAATGCCTTAAAAAAAATTAAGGGGCTTTGGGTTACATTTGGATGTGATCTGGGATTTTCCTAGCTCTCTGCACAGGAATTACTCCTTACGGTGCTCAGGGTGTCAAGTGTAGTGCAGGGATAGCTGCACCTCAGATGCATGCATGCAAGGTGAACACATAGGCTCATAAGCATAAGCTCCGGTACTCTGTCTCTGGCCCCAGAATGCTGCTGACTTGTTGATTTTTCTCCCTTACTTCCCTTAGTTAATCTTGTTGTCTTTATTTTGCAGTGTCAGAGAGCAACACACTTGGGTGCAGTGCACCAGTGATGCAGCCACGTCACGCATGCCAGGTAGGTACGCTACTGCCCAGTCACATTGCCGTTCCCTCCCATGATGCTTTTGATTTTAGTTTATCATGTTTATTTCAGTGCCACGAAACTGAATTCAGGGATTCACATATACAAGGCAAGTGCTCTACAGTTGAGTAAGATGCCCCCCACCCTGCTCCTGGCCCTCACAGTACCTTTTTTTTATTTATTTAGAGGGTGTTTGGTGCCACCCCCAGAGGTGCTCAGGGCTCACTCGTGAATCTGTGCTCACTGATCATTCCTGGTGGTACTCAGGAGACCATATGTGGTTCCAAGGTTTGGTCTGGGTCTGACTGTATATGAGGCAAGCATCTTAACCCCAGTTCGTTCTTTCTGGCCCATAATACCTTTTTATATGTGAATGCCATCTCTTAAAAATATTTACACATAAACACCTACTTAGCATTATAGGTGAGTTTTAGGTTGAATTTATGGACAGACCCCACCAATAGAAGTGGATGTGGTGGAGAAGTCAAAACTGAAGGAACATCTGTGTGGCAACTCAGTGTAACCCTGGAGGCTGCAAGGATGGTTTAGACTTATAAGAAGTCAAGTTGGCACCTCCCTCCTCATAGCACCTCTTCATCTACAATATTGTATGTCACAGAATCTCAATAAGGAAAAAAAATTGAAATCAAATACAGAAGGTCAGAGAGATAGTACAGGGAATAAGGCACTTGTCTTATAGTCACTGAGCCCAGTTTGATCCCAGGAACCACATCTGGGCCCCTAAGCTTAGCATCATCGGGTATGGCCCAAATCACCCCCTTCTGAAAATAAGTCTAGTAGGGATTTTGCTCAAAGCAGAGGTTGGTGATCTGTGAATTAAGAGATACCCTAGGATGTGGCAGTGAGAATGCAATACTGTTTAATGAGTTTGAGCGTAATATAATCATAGATTCAAGTGTCAATTGAAACAATAGCTAAATATTCTCTTATTCCGTCACACCATCCCATATTCAATAGGAGACTCTTGGGAGTAATAAAATATGTGAGGTGTAAGGAAAGTCTGATCCTGAGCACAGATCTGGGATAAAGCCCTGAGTACATCAGGTGGCTTGGCTTAATCCTTGTTTGTCAAGGGAATTTGGAACCATAATCGTTCATTGGCCCATCCCTGGGACTACTGACCCTCACAATGTTCTTTTCTGTTACTGTTATTCTTGGCACACACCTGTCTTTGCTCAGAGCTTACTTCCAGCTCTGTTCTCAGGAATCATTCCTGGCTAAGCTAGGAGGACCATATGGGGTACTGGGGACTGAAACTAGGTCAGCCAGCTTCAAGGCAAGTGCCCTGCCTGCAGTACTATCATTCCAGTCCCCGCAATGCTCTTATGTTAGAGGTTGATGCTTGTTTTATATACCTGGGGCATTTCCCATGCTGTGTAAACTCGTTGGGTTGGCTTTATGCAGACAGCATTGCTGATGTGTGCTGATTTCATTGTTCGGATCCTGAATTTCAGTTGTTATGGTTGGTCATGTAGCATGATATATACTCATGTGACCAGTTCCCAATAAAAGTGTCAGGCCCAGACACTCAAGCTGTCCTGGACATAGTAGCTAGAGGGAAAACCTGCATAGCCCCAGATATGGAAATACTCAGAAGCCAGTACCTTATTTCTCCAGATTTTTCCTGAGATGTATTACTTTTCTTTGTTGCTCTGCCAGTATATTTTTGCTTTAAGAAGCCTTAGCCATGAGTGTCACCTCTTCTTGAGTCCTAGGAATGCTTTCTTGAAGCAAACTTTTTTTTTTTTTGCTTTTTGGGTCATACCTGGTGGTACTCAGGGATTACTCCTGGCTCTGCACTCAGGAATCACTCCTGGCAGTGCTTGGGGGACCATATGGGATGCTGGGAATCAAACCCGGGTTGGCCTCATGCAAGGCAAATGCTGTGCTATTTATTGCTCTAGCCCCTGAAGCATCTCATTCCTACTTTGGACAAATTGGCAGGCTACCGAATGTAACCTGCCCACATGGCAGAGTCTGGCAAACTCCCCGTGGCGTACCCAATATGCCAAATACCAGTAACAATGAAGGGTCTCATTCTCTTAACTCTGAAAGAGCCTTGAATATGGCACTTTTTAAAAAATCTCAGAGCTAGGACGAAGGAGACGTTACTGGGGCCTGCTCGAGGCAATTGACAAATCGACCCCTGAAGCAAACTTTTGATTGCTCCCTTCAGAACCCTTAGCCTGGCCAATAGTTACACACTTTCAGTTCACACAGACCCCAGAGCGTGTCCCTTCAACCCAAGTGATGTTAGATGGGACTGACTTTACACAACTGGAATATATACCGGGAATTCAGGATTCTGCCTGGGTTTTTACCCTACCTTAGAAAAAATGAGGAAAACATCTCATTGGTGAGAAAGATCAAGGATGCAATTCCAGGTTCCCCTGAATACAAGCTCTCTCCCCATGAGTTCATTCATTCATTCATTCATTTATGGTTTGGTGGCCACACCCAGTGGTCCTCAGGGATTACTTCTAGCGTTACACAGGGGACTATATGGAATGCTGGGGATAGAACTCAGATCAGCTGCATGCAAGACAGACACCCTACCCACTGTACTATCACTCAGCCTCTCAGGGACCCCTTTTGGCTCTGCTTGGGGGACCATATGTGATGGTGGGAATCAAACTGGGCTGGCCGCATGCAAGACCTACACATTAACCACTACACTACATCTCCAGCTCAAGTCCTACTGTCTTACTGCTGTACAGTGTGGAGGTACACGTTTGGGAAAAAATATTATAGAAGCAGACCTCCAGCTGGGTCCTTTTATGAAAACACAACCAGACAAACACTTTCACCATTTTAAGGGTGATAGAAAAGAAGGGAAAGCCTTATGGAGAGCTTCACAGACTAAAACACAGGTTAATTACATGGAATTTTCAGTGTGCAAGCTGCAGGCTGGACCTTCACTCCAGGCAGCTCTCAAAAGAGACAGTCATGACACCCAAGGACAGTAGACACAAGGGCCAGGAATATCGCTTTGTAGTTGGTATCCTGTCCCATAAGCTGGGGGAGAAGGCAGCTGGGGTAGAGAAGGGATCACTAAGACAATGATGATTGGAGGAATCATTCAAAATGGGAGATGTGCGCTGAAAGTAAATGACCAAACGTGGTAACCTCTCAGTGTCTGTATTGCAAACCAGAATGTCCAAAAGTAGAGAGAGAGAGAGAGTGTGGGGGGGGGGGAATTGTCTGCCCATACAGACAGGGACAAGGTTGGAAAGGGGAGGGTATACTGGGGACACTGGTGGTGGAGAATATGCATTGGTGGAGGGATGGGTGTTTGATCATGGTATGACTGAAACTCAAACATGAAAGCTTTGTAACTGTATCTCACAGTGATTCAATAAAAAAGAGACAGTCATGTTAGATATGACCATCAGGAGCCGAAGAGATAGTACAGAGTTTACATGCTTGCCTTGCATGCGGCCAACCCTGGTTTGGTCTCTAGCACCACATATGTTTCCCTGAATATAACCAGGAGTGAGCCTCCAAGCATAGCCAGGTGTGGTCACAAATTGAAACCAAACAAAAAGAATAAGTGATGATCAAGAATTCTTCCAACTCAGTCAGAACCAAGTGCTTAGTGTGATCACTTAAATCACTTAATCACTTAACTTCCCGTTAGTCGTCGATTTGCTCGAGCAGGCGCCAGTAATGTCTCCATTTGTCCCTGTCGCGTGCTAGTGTAGCCCAATGGCATCTGTTCGCTCTGGGAACATGAAAGGCCTCAAACCGATCATTCATGATCTTGACGAAGAAGTCTGACCATCTGGTAGGTGGGCGGCCACCCACCTAGTGTGATATTGTGACTTAAAGGTAAAGGTAAAGGCCCTCCCGTTGATCGTCGATTTGCTCGAGCGGGCCCAGTAACGTCTCCATTGGAGACTTTGTTGTTACTGTGTCTGGCATATCGATTCCTCCGCCCCTCTCGGAGAGCCCGGCAAGCTACCGAGAGTATTCGATATTCGATATTGTGACTTAAAAATTACATATCTGTTTATGTATCTACATATCTATGTATTTTTAAAATAATATTGCTATGTATACTTATAAAATAATAGAACTATGTTTGCACCACCAGGAGTGATCTTTGAGCACAGAGCCAGGAGTAAGCCCTGAGCACTGTTGGGCGTGTGCCCACAACAGCTATTGCTCAAAAACAAACAGAAGAATACACATCAAAGGTGAGGGTATGCCTCATATATATATGAGAGTTAGGGTTCCATCCCTGGCACCAAAAAGTAAAAACAAAAAAATCAAAATACCTATTTGCTTATTCAGATGATCAGTTCTTATATATAATTGAGCCTTAGCTTCTGGCTCATAGTTCCCCCTAAGTTTTAAAATTTACGTGTTGGGATAAGGGTGTCTGTTTTTATGTTTGCGCAGCTAAGGATAGGGGCTAGTGGTCAGCAGAGCTAAAGATGTAATCTAGGACCAGAGTTGTAGCACAGCAAGTTGGGCGCTTGCCTTGAATGTGGCCTTCCTGGGTTTGATGCCCAGCCCCTATTAGTTTTCCAAGATCCACAATGAGTCACCCGAGTGATCCCTGAACACAGGACCAGGAAAAATTCCTGAAAACCACCAAGTGTAGCCCCCCAAACAAACAGAGATGTAATTAAAGACTGAAGCTTTCATCAGCTCCTTGGGAGATGGGGAGGGCCCGGAGATTGAGTTCACTCACCAATGGCAGTGGACTAAACAATTATGATTATATAAGGAAGTGTCCTTAAAAACACAAACTTTAGAGAACTTCTGGAACTTCCGCATAGGACAACACAAGGAGGAGAGGCTTGGAGAAACCAGAGGTTCTAGAGATGGTATGGGTGCCACATCCCTTCCTATATCTCACCCTATGTGTCTCTTCCATTCACCTATGCCTGAGCTATATTCTTTTTAAAAAAATTTTTTATTGGTGAGACACCATGAAGTACAGTTGTAGACTTACAAATTTTGTACTTGGGTTTCAATTATACAATGATAGAGTACCCATCACTCCACCAGTGCCCATTTCCCACCACCAAGGATCCCAGTATCCCTCCCACCCCCCATCCACCCCCATCCCACCCTGCCTCTGTGGCAGGGCATTCCATTTTGTTCTCTCTCTCCTATTGGGTGTTGTGGTTTGCAAAAGAGGCAATGGGTGGCAATCATGTTTGGTCTATAGTCTACTTTCAGCATGTTTCTCCCATCCTGGGGGGATCCTCCCAACATCCTTTATTTGGTGCTCCCTTCTCTATCTGAGCTGCCTTTTTCCCTAGCATGTGTGTCTGGCCTCCAAGCCATTGAGCTATAATCTTTTATTTCTTTTTTTTTTTGGAGGGGGGAGAGAGAGGCGGAACACTTGACGTGGTGTTCAGGGCATCATGTGGTGCCAGGGATCCAACCCGGGGCTTCAAATATAAAGCACCCACTTCAGCCCTTTGAGCCAGCTTCCCGACCCTTCAGTTTTGTTCTGTGAGAACAACCCTGCGATCTGCTAAGTTAAATGTTTCTTGAGTTCTATGAGCTGCTCAAGCCGGTTAATAACATGCAAGGAAGAGAAGGGCATGGGAGCTAGACCCAGTTGCTTCAAAGTACAGAACTTGTGCCTGGAATTTGATGTCCTTAAGGAAGAGGTGGTTGGAACCCTTTATCTCTAATGGATTTAAATGCTGGCAATAATGTGGGCTAGTAATGGTTCCGGAAGTCAATGGAAATGTTGTGCAACAAGTCTTGTAGGACTAAACTCTTACCTCTGAGATGTGATACTATCTCCTGGTACATAATGTGCAACTTGAATTCAGTCAGGCCCAGAGACAGCTCAATCCTGTAGCGTTTGCTTTGCAATGAGGCCATGACTTTGATGAGGCCAAGAGCAATCCCTTTGGCACTGCCTTTTGTGATCCCTCGTGGGCTGCCTGCCGTGCGCTGGAAACAAGTATGTGCGAGCCCCACAGCTGAAGTGTATGACTGCCAGCATGCACCACACCAAGGGTGTGATCCCCAGTCAACAGTGACAACTAGTTAAAGTGTTCCGAAACACTGAAACCCCAAAGGATTGCACCCTCATGGGGGCCAAGTGTGTGACTCTAAATCATTACAGCAAAGGGAATTTCACAGAGTAAAGGGATTGAGTTTAAACTGATAGTTCAATTACACCGTAATTCCCTCTAAGGTCCAGAAAGATAATATAACTGTATGGGAACATCTGGTGAGGGCTCATCCAACATACCTTCCAGCAGTTCCCTTCTGGATTTGTGTGTGCATTTATGTTTATGGCTTATGTTTGTGTTTATGGTTCCTACTCAAGTGACCAGATCTCTGAAATGTGAGAAGGTGTTATCAGTGTTATCAGAAAAACAAGGCTTCTAAACTTTTTACTTTTAGCAACGTCTACATTTTCCTATGAAAGGTAAAAAGGAAAGAAAGTGGGGCCTTAAAGGAAAGTTAAACATTAAAACAATAAATAAAATGCAGTAACGATGACACGAATCAGTTGCTATGCCAACATTTTAATTTCATTTTTTTAAATGAATCACTTCTCAGGTGGATAAAATTGAGCTATATAGTGATCACAGGTGGATTGTTCCCCCCTACTGGTTTCTTAAAGGACAGTGAGCATTCAAAAAATGTTGGCATTCTTTGCTTCTTCACATTGGTTTCAGTTTACATTGAGTCTTTAACATGCAATCGTTTAAAGGTGTGATCACTATAGTTTACATTGCAAAATATGATTATCTCCTTGTCACTGTCATCATTATTCTCACTGGCCACTGTCATCTCGTCACTTTTGTTCACATTGTCATAGACTTCACGTTTCTGGGATTCTATCTTGTGGAAGGTTCTGGAAAAAACTATTTTCCTTGAAAAAGGTCTGTGTCTACACTTAGTCTCAAAAAAACTGTTTTCCACAAACTCAGAAATCCTGCAGACCATGCATATGCCCTTGTGGCAGTGACAAGATTTAACTGATGGGCGCATAAGGAATTCGTGTGTCTCGTCTGTGCAGTGTAACCTTTGGCGATAAGAGGACCTTATGATTTTCCGGGTGGTAGATGAAATGAACTGATTGTGTGCATTGAGTGAAACTGATGACGTGTGCCTCACGTATCTAGTTTCTAGAGTGCCGGGCAAAGGGGTCTTGACTAGCCTGCTTTGATAGGATGATCGGACTTTACTGACTGTCTTACGTGAATGGGTGGACTTTCGTGTATGGTGTTGCCTGGATTTCCTTCGAGAACTGGATGGCCTATCTCCTTTTTCCAGTCTTGTTACCACACAGGGAATTTCTTGTTTTGATGGCTCATCTAAATGTTTTGCTCCAGCCCTTTCTGGATTCAGGTTCTTGATCTTCATCTCTACTTTGGATGAGGCATATGCCTTTTCCTGGCTCAAGACCTTAGATAACTTGTCATCACTATCCTGGTTCGCCTTATAGTTTGGACTGGATTTCTTTTTTTCAGTTACTGAGGGTTTGGATGACCTGTCTGATGGAGATCTTGCATACTTCTTGACCCTGAAAATATAGAAGTTTGCCATATGACTATTTCAAAAAATCCTAGAGATAATAACATGAGAGAATACTGGAGAGTAGTAATAGTGCTATTTTCAGAGAACATGGGCCACTATAGGAGTTTAGACTTCTGGTCATTCTTGAACTATAGTAGGAAAACTAAGAATTGACTCAGGTTATGGATGTGAAAAAACACATTGAATGCCTTCTATTTTTAAGTATCTGGGGGAGAATTTTGGACTACTCCTGGCAGTGCTCAGGGCTTACTCCTGGTATTCTGTACTCTGGGGTCACTCCCAGAGAGGTTTGTGGGACCATATGTGGTGCCAGGGGTTCAATCTGGGTCAGCCTCATGCCAAGCGAGCACCCTACCAACTGTTCTGTCTCTCTAGACCCTTAATACTTCTTATTTTAGGACTATCTTACGGTTTCAACCACATTAGCTAACCATATATTTTACGTACAGAGCAACCCAAGGCTGTTTCAAATCTACTGTTCAGATATAAAACTAAAGCATTTCATTTCTTCCAAAAATGATCCTTTTCATGGAAAAATTCACAAGTTGATCCATAACTGATATACATACATTTCGACTTGTCCCAAGGGGGGAAAATGGACTCTTTCGACCAAGGTTATTATTTTCCTATCATATTTACATCACCAAGTTATCTACCTCGTGTATCAACACATTTTAGGGGCCACAGCCACAAGTGTGTGTGGCTTCCTCCTTGATTTGTACTCAGGGTTCACTCCTGGCAGTGTAAGGGGGACCATATGTCCTAATGGGGATTATTCTGGGCTTGGCCCAAAGCAAGGCAAGAGCCTTCCCCCCTGTACTATATCTCTCTGGCCCAAGGTAGTTTGTTTCCCTCAAACTCAAGTCACATTCCCTGTGGGCAACAGCATGTGGCTCTAAACAGCAGCCTCCTTGATACCTCTGCAGCCTGAGGCTTATCCAGGCGGCCCTGAGGGACCTTAGAGATAGTGCTTTATGGCACAGCGGGTAGGCTGTTTGCCTTGCATGTGGCCAACCCAGGTTTGTGTCCTTCATCCCTCTTGGAGAACCCAGTAAGCTACTGAGAGTATCCCATCCGCATGGAAGAACCTGGCCAGCTCTCCGTGGCGTATTCAATATGCCAAACACAGTAACAACAAGTCTCACAATGGAGACGTTACTGGTGCCCACTCGAGCAAATTGATAAACAATGGGAGGACAGTGCGACAGTGCTCATCCACCTGTCATGCTGACTGCAAACACGCATGCAGCATGCCCTTGGAAAGTCCCAGGCACAGGGCGAGGGTCTGGCCCCCAAAAGCAGAACAGGAGCATGTGACGAAGGTTGGTCAAGACCCAGTTCCCCTGGCCACCACTGGAAGATGCACATCTTCAAAACGTGGGGCTTTACCGAGTTCGTTGTGGATGAGTTTGAAAACATAGTGGCTGAAAAGCGACTCATCCCAGATGAGGACAAATATATCCCGAATTGGGACCGGAGCAATAATGTCTCAGGTTGTAGGTTGCTTGTCTATCAAGCAGCCAACTCAAATTTGATCCCTGGCACCCCATGTGGTCCCCCAAGCCTGCCAGGAGTGATTTCTGAGTGCAAAGCCCAGAGTCAGCCCGAACACTACCGGGTTGTGGCCCCAACACCAAAAAGCAAGCAGGCAAATAAAATATCTCTAGATGTCCCTAATCACGAGACAAGTGGCAAGCGCTGCACTTCTGAGAGGTTCTTCCAAGCTTCCCCCACTCCCAAGCCCCTTCTTCCCACTGCCAGTTATCCAAAAATAAATCAAATAAATTGGGATTGGAGGGATGGTACAGTAGGGGGGTCGCTTGTTTTGCATGCAGCTGGCCTGAGGTTGATCCCTGGCACCCCAGACGGTCCCCTGAGCCCCACCAGGAGTGTTACATGAATGCCGAGCTAGGAGTAAACCCTGACCATTGCTCCATGTGACTCCTCCAAGCCAAACCCAAACAGAAAAATCCCCAAAGTAAAACAAATGAAGGGAGCACCGGTATGGGTGAGTCCCTAATTTTCGGCTGGGAGACTTTAGGGAGCACATTAGAGTCAAACTGTTTCTCTTCTATGAAAGGCGGGAACTAAGACCCCCTCCCCCAGAGTGAAGGATTCTTCACAAGAGCGAATAATAGGCCGCCTTCTGTATCTGTAAGCAGTACACTTGGCCATCTGTTTGTCTCTGTACTCAGAGGCAACCTTTCCCTCCCCCCTTCATTTCACTTGTTTTGGGGGTGGGTTGGGGTGGGAAGAGCATGGAGTTTCAGTCATAGACTCACGGGCTCTTCCTGGCTCTGTGCTCATGTGCTCATGCACCGCTGGAGATCGAATCCAGTTCACCCACTTGCCAGATAAGCACCTGAGCCCATGTATTCTCTCCTGTCCCCCAGTCTCTGTTGGAGTCACATCGTTGTGCTTTTCCTAGACTCAGTTTACAAGGAAGTGCCCTAGGGGCTTAGATGAAACCTGGACAGGAGGCAGCTTTAGCTAAATTGAGAATGAATACATTTGAGGATGTTTCAGAGCTGACAGCCCTTCAGTGAAAGCTTCCATCTCCAAGTTGTGGATAGCTCTTTAAAAATCCACACTTAGGGGCTGGAGCCATAGTGCAGGGGGTGGGGTGTGTGCCTTGCCAGGTTCCGTATGGTCCCCAGCACCCAGCACTGAGCACCGCACTGCCAGCAGTGATTCCTATGTGCAAAGCCAGGAGTAAGCCCTAAGCATCACCGGGTGTGACCCCAAAGAAACAAAATCAGTAATATTAATCACCACTATCTGTTTTGTTTTGGTATCATTTGGGTGTCAGAGATTGAACCCAACTGTTCACATATGTGAAGCAGGCACTCTACCACTCAGCCATAACTCCCCACTCTTTGGGTACACACACACACACATACACACACACACACACACACTACATTGCATTTTTAACATGCAGGTGTAAAGGTGTAAAACTTACCTTTTTCCTTTGGGAGGCTCTTCGGTCACACAATTATAATGAATGAAACAAAAACAAATTAAGACAAAACCTGCAATTATGACACCGCTTATGATAATAAGGAGACGCTTCCGGAAGCCCTCCATTTTGGTCTGCATTGTTTCATGCTGCTTAGTTTCTGTCAAAAAGATTGTATAACGGGAAAAATCTGTTAGCTATGCAAGCTTTCTTCTAGTTTGAGAGTGTTTACCTTTAGGGATCAGAATCAAATCTCTGCACCCACAGTTTTCTGTAAGCACGCTAAATTGCCCACGGTCACTTTCTTCCCTTATTACACACCATTTATCTGATGCCAAATCTAGCTAATTCTTACAGATCGCTGAATTATCCCTCTACTGCGGCTTGCTTAACTAACACACTGCCAAGGATTTTGAGTATGCATGTATAATTTTCAGGTATGAATGCACACAAATGTTTAGATATGTACACGTGAGTGTATGTTGTGGAAAGTGGATGGAACAAGAAAAAAAAAACTCCTGGTGAACCCTGCAAGATTCACTCACATAAGGTTTTGTCTGTTTTGATTGGTGAATTGGGTGTGGAAGTAGGAATGTCCTTTGGGGGCTCTAAGGGAGATTAGGCTTGGTGCTCAGGGAACCAAACCAAACCTGGGTCTATAACTTATAAAGCAAACACCTAAACCCTATACTTTCTCTCTATCTCTTTCAGACTGCAAGACTGTATTTACTTTTATTTTTTTTATTTTTTTATTTTTTTGCTTTTTGGGTCACACCTGGCGATGCACAGGGGTTACTCCTGGCTCTGCACTCAGGAGTTACTCCTGGTGGTGCTCAGGGGACCATATGGGATGCTGGGAATTGAACCCGGGTCGGCCGCATGCAAGGCAAACGCCCTACCCGCTGTGCTATCTCTCCAGCCCCTATATTTACTTTTTACATTTCTGTGTTGCTTGACTTTTTCACACAGAAGTCAAAGTCAAGGTATGCTAGAAAATCATTTTTCAATCACAGGGAGATACTCAGTTACAAAGTTCTTCATGCTTGGGTTTCCAATCAGATAATGTTCCAATACCTGTTCCTTCACCATTTCTCTCCACTAACATCCCCAGTCTCCCTCCCACCCCACTCCCAGCCTGCCTCTGTTGCATGCATGACCCACCATCTCTTTCTCTCTCTTTTCTTTTGGACATTATGCTTTGCAATACAGGCACCGAAAGGTAGAATTGAGTGCTGAAAGTACGAAAAAGGGTCTCCATGCTAGAAATTTTTGAAGGCTTACTAATGGCAGTGTTCAAGAAGAAGATTTTAGAGCCACAGGGAAAAAGGAAATCATGAAATTTGCTTATAAGTTGACAGATATGCAGAGTATCCTGCTGAGTGGAACAGGTCAGAAGGAGAGGGGCAGACATAGAATGATCGCACTCTTTTGAGGGATATTAAGAAAACATAGTATGAGATTAGTATCCAAGGACAGAAAAAAACAGGAACCAGGAGGACTGGATCACCATTAGAAGCTTGCCCCAAGTATGGAGGGAGAAGGCAGAGGAGAGTTAGGATAGAGAAGGGACCACTATGACAATAATAGTTGGAAATGATCACCCTGGACAAGAACTGAAATCTGAAAGTAGATAAAGGGCTATACATGATAACCTTTTGGTATCTTTATTGCAAGCCATAATGCCCAAAAGGAGAGAGAGATAAAGAGAGAGAGAGAGAGAGAGAGAGAGAGAGAGAGAGAGAGAGAGAGAGAGAGAGAAGTGCCTGCCATAGATAGGAGTGGGGAGTGAGAGGGTGTGGGAGGGAAACTGGGGACATTGGTGGTGGGAAATGTACACTGGTGAAGGGTAGGGTTTGGGAATATTGTATAACTGAAACCCAATCATCAACAGCTTTGTAACTCTGTACCCCACAGTGATTCAATTAAAAACAAATTAATTAACAAAAGCAAATTAGCAAAGCTAACATAAGTAAAACACGTTCTAAATAAACAAAGAAATACACAATTATAAAACAAAATAAGAAAATTAAGAATTGCAATGTCATATGACCTAGAGATCCTTCTGGAGCTCTAAAGACCACCACATTATTAATCCTTAAGGATATACCACATCTATAAAATATATATAGTAGAAGACATATCCACGGCCAGGGAAAGCAGGGTCTAGAAGGACTGATCAGTGGTTGGAATGAACCACAAGTGTGTGTGGGGCGGAAGGTAGGTAAGATAGAGAAGGGACCAGGATGACAATAATAGCTGGGAATTATCATACTGGACAAGAACTGAGTGTTAAAAGTAGGTAAAGGAATACACCTGAGAACCTTTCAGTATCTGTACTGCAAACCACAATGGCCAAAATGAGAGGTGGGGGGGTAAGAGAGAGAGGGAGGGAGGGATGGAGGGAGGGGAGAGAGAGAGAGAGAGAGAGAGAGAGAGAGAGAGAGAGAGAGAGAGAGAGAGAGAGAGAAGTGCCTGCCATAGAAGGGAGTGGGACAGTGTGGGAGGGAAACTGGGGACTTTGGCGGTGGGAAATGTACACTGGTAAAGGGAAGGGTTTGGGAGTATTGTATAACTGAAACCCAATCATTAACAGCTTTGTAACTCTGTACCCCACAGTGATTCAATTAAAGACAAATTAATTAACAAAAGCAAATTAGCAAAGATAACATAAATAAAACACATTCTAAAACAACAAATAAATGCACAATTATAAAACAAAATAAGAAAATTAAGAATTGCAATGTCATATGACCTAGAGATCCTTCTGGAGCTCTAAAGACCACCACATTATTAATCCTCAAGGATATACCACATCTATAAAATATATATAGTAGAAGACATATCCACGGCCAGGGAAAGCAGGGTCTAGAAGGACTGATCAGTGGTTGGAATGAACCACAAGTGTGTGTGGGGCGGAAGGTAGGTAAGATAGAGAAGGGACCAGGATGACAATAATAGCTGGGAATTATCATACTGGACAAGAACTGAGTGTTAAAAGTAGGTAAAGGAATACACCTGAGAACCTTTCAGTATCTGTACTGCAAACCACAATGGCCAAAATGAGAGCGGAGGGGGTAAGAGAGAGGGAGGGAGGGAGGGAAGGTGGGGAGAGAGAGAGAGAGAGAAGTGCCTGCCATAGATGGGAGTGGGACGGTGTGCGAGGGAAACTGGGGACTTTGGCGGTGGGAAATGTACACTGGTGAAGGGAAGGGTTTGGGAATATTGTATAACTGAAACCCAATCATCAACAGCTTTGTAACTCTGTACCCCACAGTGATTCAATTAAAAACAAATTAATTAACAAAAGCAAATTAGCAAAGATAACATAAATAAAACACATTCTAAAACGACAAATAAATGCACAATTATTAAATAAAATAAGAAAATTAAGAATTGCAATGTCATATGACCTAGAGATCCTTCTGAGCTCTAAAGACCACATTATTAATCCTTAAGGATATACCACATCTACAAAATATATATAGTAGAAGACATATCCACAGCCAGGGAATTATCATACTGGACAAGAACTGAGTGTTAAAAGTAGGTAAAGGAATACACCTGAGAACCTTTCAGTATCTGTACTGCAAATCATAATGACCAAAATGAGAGGGGGGGTACGAGAGAGAGAGAGGGGGAGGGAGGGAGAGTAAGAAGGAGGGAGGGAGGGAGGGAGGGAGAGAGAGAGAGAGAGAGAGAGAGAGAGAGAGAGAGAGAGAGAGAGAGAGAGAGAGGAAAGTGCCTGAACTGCGGACACTTGTGCTGGGAAACATACACTGAGGGAGGGATGGGTGTTGGAACACTGTATGACTGAAACCTTATCATGAACAGCTTTGTAAAGATCTATCTTACAATGATTCAATAATAAGATCTTAACAAATTATATTTAAAAAAAGAATATACCACATACTACTCTGTTCATTACAGTTTTATCTACAATATCCATGATCTGAAAACAACCCAAATGTCTAACACCAGAAAATCTGGATGGGGTTGGAGGGTGTGTGTCATGCTAAGTGTAGTCAAAGGAAAAAGATAAAGGACAGATGCTCTCACTCACTTATGAAGTTTAAAGAAATGATATAATTTATAGAAGGCATTATACACTCACCAGTAGGAAAGAAACCAGACATTTTTATCAATCAAACAGAAAACAGAAGCTGAAATGAGGACAGGGGACCATGGGACAATGGTGGAGGGTTATCCACGCTTTGGAGATGGTGATGGGAAAGGAGCATTGCAAGTTATTACAATAATATGGAAAATTGTAAGCCGTGATACCTCAATAAAAAGGGAAAAGTCAGAGCAAAAAAAACCCCTCAGAACCAATGATGACCAAAAAAAGAAGGATATTTTAAAACAAACATAGCTAATTTGACTATATGTATAACACTTGACCATATAACTTGCTTATAAACATACATAGTGGCTATAATGCTTGGATTAATATTAGAAGTCATAATTTATCATTAAGAAGATTAAGCACATACCATTGGTTTTAATAATAGAAGTTTCATTCTTTTGGGTTGTATTTACTCCATCATTTTGGACTATGGTCCAAATGGACAAAAGTAGGACATAAACCAAAATATTCATGCCCAGGGCTCTGTCCAAATGTTTCTTCTACCATGGGAACAGCCCTATTTGACATGCTCAGGGGGTTTATGACATCATTTTTCTGACAACATAATCTCACCAGGGAAACACATAAGTTGTTTTGTGTGCACATGTTATCAAAAGACTGTTTCTTTCTCACTTTAAAAAGTCTTTTTTTTAAAAAAAAAATTATAGAATCACTGTGAGATAGTTACAAGTTTTCATGTTTGGGTTACAATCACACAATGATCAAACACCCATCCCTCCACCAGTACACATCCTACACCACCAATATCCCCAGTATACTCACCCTTTCCCACCCTCCCCCCTGCCTCCATGGCAGACTTGATTCCCCATACTCTCTCTCTACTGTCACTTTAAAAATTCTTTAACATTCAAATAAAAAAGAACTGGGCATTACGCCCAGGGAGAAATGTATAGAGAGGTAGGAAAAAACTCTTAACTATTGGAGGCTTTCCCCTACATGATAAGGAAGTTGTGTAGCAGTTTAAGGGCTACATGGGGGAAATCATCTCAGAGTAGAAGTCTGTATGAATTTTTAAAATAAACTTTAGATTTTGCTGTGCTAAGGACTGATCCGAGGGCCTCATTCATACATGCAAAACTTGTGTCTGACCACTGAGCAACATCCCTGGGCAATGCAATCAAGATTTTGACTAATCACTCTGGCTTTGAACCCAGGCCCTCATACATGTCAAGTATGTGCTCTACCAATGAGCTACATCCCTAGCTCATTCCTCAACCTTTTGGAATTTTTCACTGCTAATTCTCCAGCTGAAGCTCAGCCCAATAATTCATTTATTCATCACACATTTGTAGTGTACTCCTTTCTGCCAGACCCCAAGTTTAAATATGGGTACCAAATTTCCAAATTAGAAATTGGGGTGAGGTTGGGGACAACACTCAGAAGTATATTGCAGGACCCTCTCTCTCTCTGTCTCTCTCTCTCTCTCTCATATATATATATATATATATTGCAATTTACTTTCCTACTGAAACTCTAAGTAGTCCTATTCCTTAATATACCTTTCAACCAAATAAAGATCAGAAAAATGCTATTTTTATAGAATGATACATGCCAATTATATCTCAAGCTAGAGAAGAAATCTAAAAACGGAGAAATGTTTTTGCCTTTTGAATAAAGTGATTTCCATTTGAGTGGTGCTTCTAAAGTGAAAGAATGTATGTCAGCTCTTCTTAAAGTCAGTTTTCCTTTCTTGTACGGAAAGTTGGTAGATAAAATCTGAAAGCCAGTCTTTCAGAAATAGCTTCCAAATTAATTTGCACATTAACTTCCTGTTCACAGTAGACTCAGAAACACTGGACTTTTTTTTTGCCTTAATATAGATTTATACAATTTTATCCCATTTGTTGGTTCACACGATTAGCATGTTAGAAACTCATCTCACTCGGAATCTCTGGGGTAGCATTCTTTTTTTTTTTTTTTTTGGTTTTTGGTTTTTGCTTTTTTGCTTATTGGGTCACACCTGGCATTGCACAGGGGTTACTCCTGGCTCCTGCACTCAGGAATTACCTCTGGTGGTGCTCGGGGGACCATGTGGGATGCTGGGAATCGAAACCAGGTCGGCCACATGCAAGGCGAACGCCCTACCCGCTGTGCTATCGCTCCAACCCTGGGGTAGCATTCTGATTGGAACTGTGCCTAATCTCTGCCAGGAGCTGCACCCCCAGCCCCCATCAGACACCCGGACAATTTCCTATCCCGCTTCAGTTTGCTGGGGTCACACCCTGGGGTTCCTCTGTTCCAGACAGAGCGCAGGAAAATCACTCCCCCACGAACTCGGCTTACTGCGTGCAGAGCCTGTGCTCTAGTCCCTTGGGTCATTTCTCGGCACCTGCATGTTTAGTGTGTTTGGGGGCCGCGCCGGACTGTGCTCAGCTGTGCTTCCTCCTGGCTCTGCCCTCAGGAGTTGACAGGCAGGGGACCCTATGGGATGCCAGAGATGGCACCGCGTGCAAGGCGAGCGCCCCAGCAGCCCGTGTTGTCTCTCAGACCCCAGCGCGTATTGATTTTGTTATGGGAACCGCGCTGAGGCTCACTGAGACGCCTAACTTGTGGCACGAAATGGAAAGGGCCGTCTAAGCTGTCCTGGAAGCGTCTAAATGCCACTTAATGCAATTCCTCAGATCCATGCGGGAGGAAATGGCAAACATTTTATTTATTTATTTTTCCTGGGGGGAGGGGTCGGGCGGAGGGGATGCCCAGCAGTGCTCAAAGCTTACTCCTGGGTCTGCACTCACGGCTCATTTGCGGATCACCGCCAGAGGTAATCCTGGCGGCGGTCAGGGGGCCCAGTGAGGTGTTGGGGATGGCAGGGGGAGGAACCGAACCCGAATTGCTGGCATGGAAAACCCACACAGCCTGTGTGAACCCCCAGCCCTTACTTTACTCCTGTGGCAGGAGCGGTCCTGGGATTTCTGCCTCGTGGCTCTCTACTTCCCTCTGCTGGTCCTCTACTGCCAGTGCAACTGTTGGTGGGGTTTCGTTTTTCCCCTCCCTTTAGACTATTTTTTTTTTTTTTAATTAAAATACAACCATGCTGCCCAGCGTTTGGATGTCTGCTAACTTAGGGCTCTAATCAAATATGATTTTCTTTGAACTTTATTTCCCTAAATTATCTCAGAAATAGGGGAAGAAGCAACTTGTTTAACTCATTCTTTAGGATTATTTGTTTTCTTTTTGTGTCACACGCAGCGATGCTCAGGGGTTACTCCTGGCTCCGCACTCAGGAATTACTCCTGGCGGTGCTTGGGGGACCCTATGGAATGTCAGGGATCGAGTTAAAGTCAGCCGCCTGCAAGGCAAATACCCTTCCCACTGTACTACCGTCCCAGCCCCAAGTTCAGCCCTAATAGCATCTATTTATTCCACTAACAGTTTTAAGGAACTTGCTTAAAATTTTTGGACTCAACATTTTTATTAGAAAATTAGATTATCCAGTTACACCTATTACTGGTGAGTTAAATAGGCCTAATAGCTTTAAACATCATTTTAATTCGATGTTCGACACAAGCCATTTACCCTACGTGAAAATCAATGAACAACCAACCCACACTGATCGGCAGACATAAAAACTCTGATAATTGCTGCCTGCATGGTTTCTTCGAGTTGGAATTTGAGATCATCTAGAAGCCTTATTGTACAAACTCTAAAAAGAAATTGAGGAAAATATGAGACTAACACCCAAGGACAGTAGAGACAAGGGCCAGGAAGATTGATCCACGGTTTGGAAGCTAGCCTCATGTCTAAGGGAGAAGGTAGCTGGGATAGAGAAAGGATCACTAAGTCAATGATGGTTGGAGGGACCACTCGGGATGGGAGATGTGTGCTGAAAGCAGATAAAGGACCAAACATGATGTGGCCGCGCAGTATCTGTATTGCAAACCATAATGCCCCAAAGAAGAGAGCGAGAGTATGGGGGAAATTGTCTGCTCTAGAGGCAGGGGAGGGGTGAGGTGGGGGTGGAGGGAGGGATACTGGGTGGTGGAAAATGTATGCCTGTAGAGGAATGCGTGTTTATTCATTGTATGACTGAAAGTCAATCGTGAAAACTTTGTAACTCTATCACAGTGATTCAATGAAGATAAAAGAAATCAATGTTGGCTAGGCATACAGTACTGTTGATGGTGGGGTTTCTGTAGAGCACGTTCTATACCAGACCTGCCACCAGTCGCCACTTCTCCCAGCACTGTTCCAGTTCTCCTGTATCACGTTTTCCCTCTCCCCACCCCCCCCGTGGGAAGCTTCCTACTGAAGACAAATTTCTCAGTCTCTGTTCCCTTTGGGCATTTGTTATTTTCCCATTCTATTTCTTCCTGTCCCACTTATTTGATGTCTCGCCCTCTCCTTCTGACTCACTTCCCTCAGCGCGATATTCTCAAGCTCCTTCCACAAAGCAGCAAATTGCACGACTTATCTTTTCTTTATCTTTTTGGGTTTTTGGGGGGGTCACAACTAGGTGTGCTCAGGGCTTACTCTTGGCTCTGGGATTGTTGAGGGATTACTCCTAGCTATGTTCAGGAGACCCTATGGGGTGACAATATAGTACCCGCCTTGGACACATGTAAGGCAAGCACTGTACTATCTCTCCACCCCCACCCCACCCCATTTCATCTTTTCTTATAGCCAAATAATATTCCATTGTGTGTCTGTAGCAGTTTCTTTAACCAGTCATCTGTTCTTGGACACTTGGGTTGTTTCCAGATTTTGGCTATAGTGAATTGCGCTGCAATGAACACAGGAGTACAGATGGCTTTTCTGAGTATTTGGGCCCTTCGGGAAGATACCAAGAAGTGGAAATGCTGCATCATATGGAAGCTCAATTTCTAGTTTTTTTTTTCCTTTTTTTAAAATTAGGGAATCACCGTGAGGTACAGTTATAGACTTACACACTTTCGTGTTTACATTTCAGTCATACAATGATCAAGTACCCATCCCTCCACCAGTGCCCATTTTCCACCACCAATGATCCCAGTATCCCCTCCCCCCACCTCTGTGGTAGGGCATTCCCTTTTGTTCTCTCTTTCCTTTCGGGTGTTGTAGTTTGCAATAGAGGCACTAAGTGGCCATTGTGTTTGTTCTATAGCCTACATTTGGCAAGCATCTCCCAACCCCAGCAGTTCCTCCTCAATTTCTAGTTTTTTAAGGTGTCCATATTTTTTTTCCACAAAGGCTGGACCAGTTGACATTCCTATAGGCAGTGAGGGTCCTTTTCCCCACATCTCCACCAACACTGCTTGGTTTTGTTTTTTTCGGTGATGTTGGGGACTGGGTCACACCCAGTGGTGCTCAGGGCCTACTCTTGGCTCAAGGATTACTCATGGCAGAGCTTGGGGGACTATATGGGGTGCTATGGATCAAACCTGGGTCAGGCACGTGTAAGGCAAGCGCCTTACCTATTGTACTATCTCTCCAGCCCCAAACCTGGGCATTTTGTGTACAGCATTGCATGATTATCAAAATCAAGACATCTACTATTAAAACAATAATATGTAAACCACAACATATATGCAGATTTAATTACCTTCATCTTTCCTTCCTTCTTTCCTTCCTTCCTCTCTTTCTCATTCTCACTTTTTCTTTCTCGTTCTTTTTCTGTTTTTCTCTTTCTTACTCTCCCCTCCCTCCCTCCTTCCTTCCTTCTTTCCTTCCTTCCTTCCTTCCTTCCTTCCTTCCTTCCTTCCTTCCTTCCTTCCTTCCTTCCCTCCTTTCCTTACCCTCTCTCTCCCTCCACCTTTCCTTCCTTCCTTTTTAACTTCCTTTTTCCTTCCTTTCTTCCTTCACTCCTTTCCTTCCCTCCTTCCTTCTTTCCTTCCCCCATCTCTCCCTCCTCCCTCCCTTCCTCCCTCCCTTCCTCCCTCCCTCCCTTCCCTTCCCTTCCCTCCCTCCCTCCCTCCCTTCCCTTCCCTTCCCTTCCCTCCCTTCCCTCCCTTCTCTTCCCTTCCCTCCCTTCCCTCCCTCCCTCCCTCCCTTCCTCCCTTCCCTTCCCTTCCCTCCCTTCCTCCCTTCCCTTTCCTTCCCTTCCCTTCCCTTCCCTTCCCTTCCCTTCCCTTCCCTTCCCTCCCTTCCCTTCCCTTCCCTCCCTTCCCTCCCTTTCCTCCCTTCCTTCCCTTCCTTTCCTTCTCTCTTTCTTTCTTCCCTGCCTCTTATTCCCCTTCCTTACCTTTTGGATGCTGGTTTGCAAGGTTCGCCCTCAGTCGCTGTGTTGTGCACACACTCTTTGTCGCAGTGCACTGGAAATGAGTTGCCTCACTCCTGCTCCATAGAGCACCACCAGCAGAACTGCGGGGGGTAAGGGCGGTTGCTCTCAGAGTGCACTCTTGCCTGTGGGCTGTGCCCAGGGTGAAATTCTCCACCCCACTGGCCTCAGGCCTGCAGGGCAAGTGCTGTTTCCTGGGAACCCTCCACAGGCTCCAAATAGTGCTTTTCTTATAACCTTTTTTTCCCAGCTGTGTTTTCTGAGCTTCTCTTTCTTTCTGAGTCCTGGACCCCATCAGAGACCATACTTTAAATTCCTAGCACCCCCCCCACACACCCCACCACCTCTCTCAGTTTCCCTCTTTCTCTCTTTCTCCCTCCCTCCTTCAAAATATTTGAAGACTAAAGGCGAGTTGTTTTGCACGCGCTATCTACATCTCTTTTCTGCTACTCCCTAAAGGCTAGTTGGGGAAGTGTAACAGAAGGAAGACTCTGTGTTCTCAATTTGTTATGGGTCAGCTGAATACCACAAGTCCCCACGTACATTGCTGAAGTTAGCTTTCATCACTTGGTTTGCATATTCTTTTTAGCTGGGGGTGGGGTGGGGCACACCCGGCAGTGCTAAGGGGTTACTCCTGGCTCTGCACTCAAGAATCACTCCTGGCAGTGTCCTGGGGACCGTATGGGATGCCGGGGATTGAACCAGGGTCGGCCACATGTGAGGGGATCAAACCAGCATCGGCCCTACCTGCTGCACTATCACCCCAGCCCTGGTTTACATACTCTTGTGTTCTTAATGTCTATGTGAACTCCCAAAGGAAGATATTGCAATCCAACTCCGCCCCCCCCCCAAATGCCGATGGGTAGGACCTTTTGGAGGGGATCCTCTTTTGAGGATGGGGCTTTCTTGATTGCAATTGGTGCTTTTAGGGAAAATCTTACAGGACTCCCTTTGCCCTTCTGTTTGTGAGTTCTCCCAGAGTTATGATCTCAGACCTCCCAGCCTGCAGAACTGTGAGAAGTATAGTTGGTTGGTTATAACACACCTAGTTTGTGGAACTTTGATGTCTGCTAGAGATCAGCCAAGTTGCAGGGCCTTGTCTTGGCAACTGCAGATAGTTCTGGGGCTCAAACACATAATCTCATGCTTGCAGGCCAAGTACATTTGCCACCGAGTCAGCCCTGATCCTCTTCATTTTCTTGCTTTTGAAATGCAGGTGAGGTAACACCGATGGCGGGGCTCTGTGTTCATTCACGATTCCCTGGTTCTGCAATGTTTTCAAGAATAAAAATATGGAATTATAAAGATGCGCCCTCCCACTCAGAGTTGGAAAGTGGAAAAGTTTTGGGACAGTAGAAGAGAAAGGAAAAGAAGGGGGAGGAACTTAGTATCGGACTGAGTTAAAAGAGAGTTGTGTGTGCATCCTTTTAAAGGCTTCTGGCATTCCTAATGGGTTGACAAGGATCTACAAAAGATGCCAGAAAATCGCTAGAATGTCTAGCTGGTCTAAATTTCTCTCGGCGTTTTTGCCCCTTATCTTAGTCTCCCTGATGTCGTGGGCTCCAAAACAGTTTTGTTTGTTTGTTTGTTTGTTTTTCTTTTTATGCTTTTCGGGTCACACCAGGCGATGCACATGGGTTACTCCTGGCTTTCCACTCAAGAATTACTCCTGGTGGTGCTCAGGGGACCATATGGGATGCTGGGAATTGAATCTGGGTCGGATGCGTGTAAAGCAAATGCCATATCCACTATGCTATAGCCCCAGAACTTCCCTTTAGTTTTTACTCTGAGCAGACTTCTCAAGATAATCATGTATTGAGGATTGCCCCTTAGAAAAATAGAGATTTAAAAAAAAATTTTTATTAGTGGAACACCATGAGGTACAGTTGTAGACTTACAAATATTTGTGCTTGCATTTCAATTATACAATGATCGAGTACCCATCCCTCCACCAGTGCCCATTTTCCACCACCACAGATCCCAGTATCCGTCCCACCCCCCATCCCACCTGCCTCTGTGGCAGGGCATTCCCTTTTGTTCTCTCTCTCCTTTTGGGTGCTGTGGTTTGCAAAAGAGTCATTGAGTGGCAATCATGTTCGGTCTATAGTCTACTTTCAGCATGCTTCTCCCATCCTGGGAGGATCCTCCCAACACCCTTTATTTGGTGCTACCATCTCTATCTGAGCTGCCTTTCCCCCTAGCATGTGCGGCTGGCCTCCAAGCCATGAAATGAACCTCCTGGTACTTATCTTGGCTATTCTTGGGTGTTAGTCTCCTATTTTGTTACTTTATGTTTCCCAGATGAATGCAGTCTTTCTATGTCTGTCCCTCTCTTTCTGACTCATTTCACTTAACATGATACTTTCCATGTAGTACCACTTGTATGTAAATTTCATAACTTCATCTTTTCTGACAGCTACATAGTACTCCATTATGTAGATGCACCAAAGTTTCTTTAACCAGCCATCTGTTCTCGGGCACTTAGGTTTTTTCCAGATTCTGGCTATTATAAAGAATGCTGCAATGAACAAACAAGTGCAGATGTCACTTTGACTATACTTTTTTGCCTCTCTGGGATATATTCCCAGGAGTGGTATTGCTGGGTCAAATGGGAGCTCAATTTCTAATTTTTTGAGAATCGTCCATACTGTTTTCCAAAAGGGCTGAACCAGTCGGTATTCCCACCAGCAATGAAGGAGGGTCACTTTCTCGCCACATCCGAGCCAACACGGGTTGCTTTTGTTCTTTTGGATGTGGGCCAGTCTCTGTGGTATGAGATGATATCTCATTGTTGTTTTGATCTGCATCTCCCTGGTGATTAATGATGTAGAGCATTTTCTCATGTGCCTTTTTGCCATTCAGATTTCTTCTTTGAGAAATTTTCTATTCATTTCTTTGCCCCATTTTTTGATGGGGTTGGATGTTTTGTTCTTGTGGAGTTCAACCAATACTTTGTATATCCTTGATATCAACCCCTTGTCGAATGTGTATTGGACAAATATCCTTTCCCATTCTGTAGACTGTCTTTGTATTTTGGTCACTGTTTCTTTTGAGGTGCAGAAGCTTCTTAGTTTAAGATAGTCCCATTTGTCTATCTCTGTTTTCACTTGCTTGGCCAGCGGTGTGACATCTTTGAAGACACCATTAGCTTCAATGTCATGGAGGGTTTTGCCAACTTTGTCTTCAATGTACCTTATGGATTCCGGTCTGATGTTGAGGTCTTTAATCCTTTTTACCTTACTTTTGTATGTGGTGTTAAACAGAGATCTGAGCCCATTTTTTTTTTTTGCATGTAGCTGTCCAGTTTTGATAGCACATTTGTTAAAGAGACTTTCCTTGCTCCACTTCACATTTCTTGCTCCCTTGTCAAAGATTAGATCATCATATGTTTGGGGGGGGGGGAGATGTCAGTATATTCAACCCTGTTACATTGGTCTGCAGCTCTGCCTTCCTTCCAGTACCATGCTGTTTTAATTATTACTGCTTTGTAATTAGGGAGGTTGATTCCTCCCATTTTCTTCTTCCCAAGAATTGCTTTAGCTATTCATGAGGGCTTATTGTTCCATATGAATTTCAGGAGTGTTTGCTCCATTTCTTTTAAGAATGTCATGGGTATAATTATAGGGATCGCATTGAATTTGTACAATGCTTTGGGAAGTATTGCCAAGAAAAATAAAGAGTACTGCAGTGAGACTTCTCTGGGAAGTCACGCTACTGAAAACAATAGAAACCTTGGCTGGGTATGGAGTTTGGTGCTTAGAGCTCATGTTGTGTGCTTAAGGTGCTCTGGGTGCTGTTCCCCAGGACAGAATCAAAAGCAAACCCAACAGCGCTCAAGATGAACCTTCTAGGTGTTGCTTTGAAGCTTTGTAAGGCTGGAGCAGATACACATTTCCTTTAGGTTATTTTCATCAGCTGCAGAGGTATCAGTATGCTGACTAACCTAGTGGACATCATGTGCATTATAAGATTATGGGTTTTTTTTTCTGTCTCACTGGTGAGAACAGGTACTCTTCTTGGTCTGTGTGAGTGGTATCACGCAGTGGAGGATGCGGGGTGTACACCAGGCCAGTCTATCCCAGGAGAGGTGCAAAACCCACCTCTGGGATGACGATGAAAAGAGGGTCCTTGAACCAATTGTTTGGGAAGCCAAGGGCACTCGGCCTAGATCAGAACAGTCCAGAAGGCTCTCAGAGATTATGTGGGAAGAGGAAATGGCCAAGAGGAGAGTTTGCCCTCGACTAAGTAGTGACTACATAGTAAATTGAGCATGCAGGAAAAATGCCAGGGATTCGTCACGTGAAGGCAGACAGAAAAAAAAACCATAACATCGCAACATGACTCAGTCAAGTATAGTGTTTGTCTAATCAGGGAATTGTTAATATTGCATATAATTTTTTTTTGTTTTTTTGGGTCACACCTGGCAATGTTCAGGGCTTACTCTTGGCTCATGCACTCAGGAATTACTCCTGGCGGTACTCGGGGGACCATATGAGATGCTGAGAATCGAACCCGGGTCAGCCGCGTTCAAGGTAAACACCCTACCCACTGTGCTATTGCTCCAGCCCCTGCATATAGATTTGAAGCAGTCAGAATATTAGGAGATTCCAAGTTTGTTTGTGAGTATGGGTGCATGTGTGTGTGTGTGTGTGTGTGTGTGTGTGTGTGTGTGTGTGTAAGAGAGAGAGAGAGAGAGAGAGAGAGAGAGAGAGAGAGAGAAGAGTACAGATGCAGAGCATATGCAGAGAGAAAAAAGAAGTAATGCAGGGCCCAAAGCTATCTTGAACAGTGCACACCCAGTTGAAAAAGTGCTCCAAGCTGTAAAAGACTGGAAAAGCAAGGTATAGGATTTGGAAACATGGAGGTCAAGAGCAAAATTAGCCATTAAAAGACCCCACTGTCTGGGGAGGGGACTTGGAGACAGGATTGCTGCTTTTCTTGACAAGCCTTGTGCATCGAACGGTCTCTTTGAGCAATGTGTGCGTGGATTTGTCATCCAAGTGGGAAATTAATGGAAAAGAGGTTATTTGCTCCCCATCCGCCTGAAACTCCAGTGATCTTCAAAAGCCTGGTTTATATAGTCAGCCCTGGCCTCAGACCTTTGAGGATGGGCTCTCTGCACGCACATGCACACACACGTGTGTTTCAATACTTTACCTATTTTCCATAATACTCAGTGCTTCTGGAAGATAAAGGGTACAAAAGATGTTCTAAAAGATGTTCAACATCATTAGGGATGTGGGGAAAATAAGCCATTTAAACAATAGTGCTTTGGAAAGGGAGCCGGAACAATGAAGTGGTTAAAAGCATGGACCTTGGATGAGAATGCCTTTCTTCAGATACAATGCCTCTGGCTTGCTAGCTACGTGACCTTGGGCAAGTCATTTAACTTAGCTTTGTCCTGCTGGGTAATAAAAGAGTCTATCAGGGCTCTGCTCCCTTGGGGGAGTTGTGAGGATACAATGAGTTAATAGAGATAGTTTAGGACAGCCTAAGTGCTTTGGAGAGCATTTTGGCAGAATCTAGTAAATTTGAAAATGCTTGTCCCTTAAGACCCAGCAATTCAATTTCTAAGTACCTCTCTACTGAAACATTTAGTAAAATCAGTGCAGGGAAGCATGTCCAAGAGATTTTCCTTTGGAATTCTTTGTAATTGCCAAATATAAAATAACATTTAAAAGTAGAAGGCACCTAATTGCCCTTCTGTTGGGAAATGTGCAAGCAAGCTTGTGCCTTAGCTGCACAAAGCACCACAAAATAGCTGTTGCAATAAATGGACTAGAGCAATTGCTAGGACAACTGCAATTATATTTTGAAGACGCCATTGCTGGGAGGTGTGGATAGGCTCAGGTTCAGTCCCCAACATCACGCGGTCCTAAGCACCACCGGGTTCTACTCCTGAACTCCAAGCCAGGAATGACCCCTGAGCATTGCTGTCAGTCTGTGCCCCACCCCCAACCAAAAAAAAAGAAATTAATGAAATGAAAGTACTGCTTCACAGTGCCTAGGTGATCCCTCCTAGCGCTGGAACATCTGTCTGGCATGCAGAGTCTGCCTTTGATTCCTGATACTGCATAGACCCTGAGCACTGCTAGGTGCCAAGGAGTGTTGTGCCAGAGTGGCCTTGGGACTTCCTGAGAAATGTTAGGGAGACACTCCCCTCCAAAGAGCAAACAAAGGCACTGTGGCCGGTGAGGTACAAAATGAAAATATGTGTCGCAGTACTATATGGTTTGATCACGAGAAAATATGTGTCGCAGTACTATATGGTTTGATCACGAGCACGTTCACCAGCATCCTGTTGTTCGTCGATTTCCTCGAGCAGACACCAGTAACGTCTCCTTCTTCCTAGCCCTGAGATTTTAAAAGAGGCATTTCAGTGCTCTTTCAGGATTAGGAGAATGAGACCCATCATTGTTACTGGTATTTGGCATATTGAGTATGACATGGGAAGTTTGCCAGACTCTGCAGTGTGGGCAGGATACTTTTGGTAGCCAGCCAGGTTCTCCAAAGGAAAATAAGATAATAAGATGTCCCGCAGCTGCGAATACAGCCACACGCTTCCGGGAGCTGGGTTTTATAGTCTCTACGTCTTGGCCATTGATGGGACCAACCTGGAGCTGGCGGCAGCTGGTGGGTGTGACGGCTACCTACTGGAAGATGGGGGTTTTGGTTGGAGAAGGCCCAGTCCCAGTCCGAGTAGGCTTAGACACCTCAGCCCCGGGACCCGCATGCCTGGGTTCCTCTGCCAGTTCTTTCATGCATGAGGCCCGTCCGGACATGTGGAGAGTGGTGCCAGCATGGCCGTGGCTGGTTCCGGAGGTACTCAGCTGCCGAGGCTCTGCTCAGGGCGTGTGGGGGGGGAGAGAAACTCAACCCTCCCCCCTCCAAGGGGCCCTGGTGAGGACAGCCAGGCGCGGGGGCAACAGACTGCACTGTTTTCCTCTCAGAGCTGGGTTTTATATTCTCTGCGTCTTGGCCGTTGATGGGACCAACCTGGCGCTGGCGGCAGCCGGTGGGTGTGACGCCTACCTACCGGAAGATGGGGGGTCTGATTGGAGAAGGCCCAGTCCCAGTCCGAGTAGGCTTGGAGACCTTAGCCCTGGGACCCGCATGCTTGGGTTCCTCTGCCAGTTCTTTCATGCTTGAGGCCCATCCGGACGTGTGGTACATATATGGTTTGATATGTACCCAAAATATGCCCAAAAATAATGCAGAGAAACTGCAAGACTTGAGTTATACAAGGAGAGATCTGGACATGATGTGCTGAAGGAGTTTTGCTATATTGCTAATCCCTCCCTCCCTCCCTCCCTCCCTCCCTCCTCCTCCTTCCTTCTCCTTCCTTCCTTCCTTCCTTCCTTCCTTCCTTCCTTCCTTCCTTCCTTCCTTCCTCCCTCCCTCCCTCCCTCCCTCCCCCTTCCTCCCTCCCTTCCTTCCCTCCCTCCCTCCCTCCCTTCCCTCCCTCCCTCCCTCCTTCCCTCCCTCCCTCTGTCCCTCCCTTCCTTCCTCCCTCCTTCTCTCTCTCCCTCTCTTTCTTTCCACACATAAAACCCAGGTGCTCTTCCACTGAACTATATACCTGGACCTTCTCTTATTTCGGAGAGAAAGCAAATAATGCTCTGTTCCTTGGGAAGTGTGATTATGCATGCCTATATTTTAAAATCATATTTTTATACTTTTCTCCACATTGGATATAGGAATAATTGCTAAATTTAATATCTCTAAAATGTGCTTTTTTGTTTTGCTTTTTTTGTTCGTTTGGGAGCCGCCTGCTGGACAAGCACCCTACCCATTGCACATCTCTCAGGGCTCAAAGTGTGCTTTTTTTTTTTTTTTTGCTTTTTTGGGTCACACCCAGCGATGCACAGGAGTTACTCCTGGCTCATGCATTCAGGAATTACTCCTGGTGGTGCTCGGGGGACCATATGGGATGCTGGGAATCGAACCTGGGTCGGCCGTGTGCAAGGCAAACGCCCTACCTGCTGTGCTATCACTCCAGTACCAGGTACGCTTTTTATTTTATTTCATATTTTGGGGTGGGGCCACACCCAGCGGTGCTCAGGTCTCACTCCTGGCTCTGCACTCAGGGATCACCCTTGGTGGGGCCTTAGGGACCCTACTGGGTGCTAAGGATTGTACCTAGGTTGACAGCTCGCAAAGCAAGCACCCACCCACTGTCCTATTGCTACAGTCCATACAATGTGCTTTTAAACTGGAGCACATTTCAAAATCCTGGGTCTATTATCATTTCAGTGATACTCCTACCATTCATTCAGGCAACATCAGAGTGTCATTGTGAAGATAGCGTTTAAATTGGAAGGGAAACTGCTCGGTGTATGGAGGCTTGGAATATTCTAAATTCCAATGAGGTGTTCTTCAGTCACAGATCACTAATAAAGGGCGAGGGCCTGAGGAGATGACTCAAAAAACTGGCGCATAAGCATAAGGCCCCAAGTCTGATCCCTACCACTGCCTGACCCACTGTGCACTGCTGGATGAAGCCCCACTGGAGACCTCCAGCACTCCTGGGCCTGAGAAGCATTACATTGCCAGACCCAAGCCTGTGCCATCTGACCTGCTTGACCAAGTATCTTCAGGGAATATTCCCAGGCCTCCTGAGCAGTGCTTGGGAATAATTAAGGATGCTTATCAAAAAAGGAAAAGAAAAAGAAAAAAAGATGCAAGCAATCTGGAAAACTTCAACAGTTACTGGTCGAGGAAATGGAGAAAACTTGGGAGAAGGCCAAAAGAAGCACCAATGTGATTTGTCACATTTTTCCTGAGACTTGTTTGGTGGCCATACCCTGCAGGGCTCAAGGGCTGCTCCGGGGCTGTGCTCAGGGAACCATACAGTGCCAGGAGATACAGCTGGGCTTCCAGCACGCAATGCAGGTACACTAACCCTTTGAGCTGTCTCCCCGACTGACACAGAGGGATTTTCGTAGTGGAATATTGAATTACATTTAGTTAGATTAAGAGAATCTGCTAATTTTCAACAAAGTATTTAGATATGTGTGTGTAATGGATACATCAGTTGCATTGGACTTGCAGTAAAGCTGGTTTATGGGGTTCAATCTAAACCATCACGGTCAGTTGGGTTCTGAGCACAAAAGCACCTTTACAAACATGACAAGCTAGGGGAGGGGGGTGAGAACACTAGGGATGGGTGTGTTGTGGGAATTCTGTGCATGAGGAACCATTATTAACTGTATTGTAAACCACAGAATTTCAATCCATTGAAAAAACACACTGAAAAAATCAATTGAAATAACCTAACTGTGCAGAGTAGCGGCAGAAGGTAATCATTTTGTAAGAGCCCTTTTTGGGATTCTGTTCATTTTTCTCAAGGCCGTTTGGCAGCAACGCCTGGAATAAAGGCTGAACTGTTCTCTTAGCTGACTTTGGAATAATGGCTAATATTTATTAAGCACTCACAAAATTCAAAGCAAGAGGTAGCAAACCATTTATATGTATACATGGACATAGCAACATTCATCCTTTCTAGAGTGTCTCGCAACAATGATTATTTTCATGTTAAAAACGAAGAAACTGAAAGCCGGGCAGATGGCTCAAAAGGCTGGAATGCGTGTTTTGATTCCCAAGATTTAGATTTCCCCTAAGAATTCCCACTTTGAGCACCACACCTTAATGTCTACTTTAAAGACCTCATTATAAGGCCCCCATAACCATACCACCGGACTCCACGCCAGACTGTTTTCACTCAGGGTGCCCCAGAGGGGGGCGGGTGAGAGTCTTCCCCACCCCAAGGAACCCAGCCCCGGCAGCCAACCTCCACTACCCAACCACCACTACGCTCTAGGCCACTTTCCACACAGTCAGGCCATGCCTCATATGAGTTAACATATTCCTGGACATATCATAAGACACTCCCTACCCATTTTCCATAATTACCACACCATAATTGATGGGGTTCAGACAGTAGGCAACAAGTCATAGAGGGAAATATATGTATATATATGCATATATACATATTTTCAGACATATATACCAAAGCTCACATCACCCAAACTTTAACAACATGTTAGTGATATCCTATAGAATGTCTTAATGGCTCCTGCCAAAGTAGAACAATCTTCACACTGTTTCATGTATGAACAATTTTTTGTAAGCATGTTCTTCATAATAGACAATACATAATATATACTTTTGTTTGTGTTTTCGGACAGGGATTGGTGCTTGGGTTGGAAATATCCAGAATTTGGTGGCGGGAAGGTGTAATGGTGTGGGATGAGTGTTCAAATATTAAATGTAATCAAATATTGTGAAGTAACTTCATGATCACGATCATCCTGTTGTTCATCGATTGCCTCAAGCAGGCACCAGTAATGTCTCCTTCGTCCTAGCCCTGAGATTTTAAAAAGTGCCATATTCAAGGCTCTTTCAGGGTTAGGGGAATGAGACCTATCTTTGGTACTGGTATTTGGCATATTGGGTACGCCACGGGGAGTTTGCCAGACTCTGCCGTGTGGGCAGATTACATTCGGTAGCCTGCCAGTTTGTCCAAAGTAGGAATGAGATAATAAGATGTCGCTTCCGGGAGCTGGGTTTTATAGTCTCTGGGTCTTGGCCGTTGATGGGATTGCACAGTGCCAGGGGGAAGTTGGTGGGTGTCAAGTAACTTATAAAATAAAAAAAAATCTAAAAAATAAAGACCTCATTATACATCCCGGTAAAGGTGCATGAGAGAACATAATCCCTACATCTTAATTAGGATGCTTTGGGGTTTTTTTTTTTGGGGGGGGCGGTGAGTATTTACTTTGAAAGCATACTGTCTTCAAATGGTCACACCTAAACATTTCCATAAGCAAACTTATTGTCACAGCTTTAGCAAGTCAGGCCTCCCTCAGGTGACTATGGAAGATGGAGGGATTTGCATCTAAATATTTTGCATCTAAAATCTAATTTTTTTTTCTTTTTGGGTCACACCCGGTGATGCACAGGGGTTACTCCTGGCTCATGCACTCAGGAATTACTCCTGGCAGTCCTCGGGGACCATATGGGATGCTGGGAATCGATCCCAGGTTGGCCGCGTGCAAGGCAAATGCCTTACCTGCAGTGTTGTTGCTCAGGCCCTAAATAGGTGAATCTTCGAACACACTTGTCCATTTCTTTTCTTCTAATCAATCCTTCCCCATTAGAACGACAGGTTCTGCTGGCCTGGAAATGGATGCCAATCTGGAGCTCAGGGCGAAGAACTTACATATTAGAATGTCTGTGTTTCCTATTCAGCATTGGTGGTAACGAGAGGTGGGATTTGTGTTCCAAACCAAACCCTGAGAGTGAGAAGGGGAAAAAAAGAAGCATTTGGGGGCTGGGATGATAGTATAGCGGGAAGGGCGTTTGCCTTGCACGCGGTCGACCCGGGTTCGATTCCCAGCATCCCATATGGTCCCCCGAGCACCGCCAGGAGTATTTCCTGAGTGCAGAGCCAGGAGTAACCCCTGTGCATCTCTGGGTGTGACACCCCCCAAAAAAAGAATCATTTGGTTAAAACCCTGACATATTGCCAGCAGAATGGTGAACTGAGGCTACAAAGCTGGGGTGGGCATAGAAAGTGAAGAAGCAACTTTGGATCAGCAGTGGTGGGATACTGGCATTCTGGTGCTGAGGGTGATAGAATAACCCTGCAAGTCTAAAACAATACTATGAATAACATCACATTAAGTTTTAACTTGGGGATATAGTATACTGTTATTTTTTTATATTTTCCGCAGGGTGCTATTGATTTGGGCTGGAGCAATAGCACAGCTGTAGGGCGTTTGCCTTACAAGTGGCCAACATGGCCGACCCGAGTTCGATTCCTCCGCCCCTCTCGGAGAGCCCGGCAAGCTACCGAGAGTATCTCGCCCGCATGGCAGAACCTGCCAAGCTACCCGTGACATATTCGATCTGCCAAACACAGTAACAACAAGTCTCATGATGGAGACGTTCCTGGGCCCACTCGAGCAAATCGATGAACAACGGGAGGACCGTGACTGCTATTGATTTAAAAATTTTTTATTGAGGTATCATTTTTAATTTAATCAGAAGTTATATGTACCAAGAAACACAGTCACCAGAACTGTTTTGTTATTAGAATTCCTTGGGGAGCTTCCAGGCTGTTGGCCACAGCCTCTATCCTAGGGACTCCTCAGATCTCCCGAAGCAGTGGAGAAGCAGAGGGGAAAGTTTTAACTGCACACAACCATGCCTTCATCGGCACTGCAGAGTTATTTTGAAGGGTTGATTCTGGTGAGTAAGACAAAATGAGACTTGGAAATAAGTCGCAGGAAGGGCAAGGATGCATGCTGAAAGTATGGAAAGGGATACATATGATAACCTTTCAGTACCTTTATTATAAACCATAATGCCCAAAAGGAGAGAGAGATGGAGAGAAAGACAGAGAGACATAGATAGATAGAAGATAGATAGATAGATAGATAGATAGATAGATAGATAGAAGTACCTGCCATTAGGGCAGATGGGGGATAACAGGTGGAGAACTGGACACTGGTGGTGGGAAATGTACATTGGTGAAGGGATGGGTGTTGGAACACTGTATGACTAAAACCAAATCATGAATAACTTTGTAACTGAATATCTCACGGTGATTCAATAATAAAGGGGGAGAAGTTGTTTAAAAAATGATAATGTCTTAGTGAGGGGCTGGAGAGATAGTACAGTGAATAGGGTGCTTAGCTTACACATGGGCGGAGCGATAGCACAGCGGGTAGGGTTTTTGCCTTGCATGGGCTGACCCGGGTTCGATTCCTCCATCCCTCTCAGAGAGCCTGGCAAGCTACCTAGAGTATCCCGCCCGCACAGCAGAGCCTAGCAAGCTCCCTGTGGTGTGTTCGATATGCCAAAAATACTAACGAGAAGTCTCACAATGGAGATGGTACTGGTGCCCGCTCGAGCAAATTGATGAACAATGGGAGGACAGTGCTACAATGCTACAGCTTACATGTGGCTGACCCAGGTTGATCTCCAGCATCTCATATAGTTTCCTGAGCCCTTACAGGAGTAAACCCTGAACACAAAGCCAGGAGTAAGTCCTGAGCACCACATTTGGGGATATGGCCCTAAATCCAGGAACCAAAATCCGAAAACCAAAGTCTCAGTGGAAGGAGAAGGAAGCCCCAATTCTGGCTTGTTAAGACTCACATTCCCTCGAGCTCCCACCTGCGCTCCAAGGCTACAAGGCTTTCTGATCCTAAAGGTCAACGGAGGAAATCTGAGGGGAAACTGAGGCAGGAAGCAAACTGAGAGGCCGAAGGTGTGTAAACCCACCAGAGAATGACCAGGCTCACACATCAGTGTTAGCATAATTGCAAATGTGTCATCAAGCTACAATCATTTTAAAAGGGCGCTGGGAGGGGAGAAGATAGGGGGCGTTTTGAGATAGGGATGCGACGCTGCTGGTGCAGTTGGAACGCTGTCTCCCAGAAACTCAGTTTTCAACAGTGTTGTAAAACACGGTGCCACAATGAAAAAAGTTAAATGTCTTGGAGCAAAGAGGCGGGACAGGAGGCAAGGGCTTGCCTTGCGTGTGACTGACCCGGGTGTGATCCTTGGCACCCCCATGGCCCGCTGAGCACTGCCAAGAGTAGCGATCATAATGAACTTAATTCAATGTCTTTATTATTCACCCTCTTAAATCTCATCTCATCGAGTCGCTACCCGCAGTGCTGTTTCATGTACTGTCTTCTTCATGCTGCCACATTTCCCTAAATCAAAGCAAACACCAATACCAGACAGTTCCTTGAACCAACAATAACAACCTGCCTGACAATGAGAGAGAGAGAGAGAGAGAGAGAGAGAGACAGAGATTAATATACCTTGAACACAGAGCCAGCAGTCAGCCCTGAGCACCTCCAGGTATGGCTCCAACCGTCTCACCTCAATAAGCGGGTTAAGAGGCTGGAGCAATAGCACACCCGGTAGGGCGTTTGCCTTGTATGCGGCCGACCCGGGTTTGACCCCCAGCATCCCATAGGGTCCCCCGAGCACCGCCAGGAGTAATTCCTGAATGCATGAGCCAGGAGTAACCTCTGTGCATCATCGGGTGTGACCCCAAAAGAAAAAAAAATAAAAATAAAATAATAAAATAAAATAAAAGGTAAGTGTATAGGCTAGCAGTGCATAAAGTTGAGAGATGAGACTTTAATTTTTTTAGTATTTATTTATTCAATTACCATGAGATACAGAACAGCAAAGATGTTGATTGGTTTTCACAGTGTTCCACCATCCATCCACTCACCAGTGTATGTTTCCCACCATCAATATCCCGGGTTTCCCTCCTGCCTCCTTTTCCCCAGCCTGCTTCTATGGAAGCATTTCACCCCCCCCCCACTCTCTCCCATTTTTGGAATTATTGTGAAAGCTTATCATGTTTTTTCTCCTTTACCTACTTTTAGCACTCAGTTCTTGTTCAGAGTGATCATTTTAAAAGCACGTGTGAAAGATAACTCGTGCAGTTTGAGGGAACAGTCTTCAAGAAACAAAGCTTCTGGGGAAGAAAGAAACGGAGAAGAATCATTTGGCAATTTAGTTCGGTGGGGGAGAAAAAGGGTGAAGTTTGGCGCCAACATACCAAAAGAGAACGACAGAATCAGTGAACACGTGAATTTTCCCTCTCACAAACAGGATTTACTAAATGTCGCCATGTCGCGCTGCTGACAGAAGAGGGCGCCCTTAAAGTAAGAATCGCATAAACGCTCACAAGAACAAAATGAACAAACGTGGTTTATTTTTAAATTTTTTATTAAAGAACTAGGATTTAAAATGTTATTGGTGGTTGAGTTTTAGGCGTCTAACATTTCAACACCAATCTCACAACCAATATGAACAAACATATTAACGAGCCTATATTGAGTTGTTGCTGAGAGGGAATTTTATAGCACCGAGTACTTAAAGTAGGAAGGAGGAATGACTTCAGGTGGATCATCTGGAAAAAAAAGCCCAAATCAAAAAACACAAATAGTAAAATAAACCGAGTGCAAGGAGAAGAGGAGAAATAAAAAGGACAGGGGTTGATGAATTTGAAGATAGGAAAAAATAGATAAAATTAATGAAAAGTATACTACTACCTTGAAATTTGAAATGATTGGTAAAATTTATACACTTCAATTAATACTGGAAAAAAGAGTAGATATTTATCAATAATAAGAGGTATGGAATGGAGTATTAAAACAGATTCTTCAGCTATTAAGGTCTACTAAGCCATTCCCGTGAACAATCTATTGGTAGCACTGTCCTCCCATTGTTCATCGATTTGCTTGAGCAGGCCCAGTAACATCTCCATTGTGAGACTTGTTGTTACTGTGTTTGGCATATCGAATACGTCACGGGAGCTTGCCAGGCTTTGCCTTGTGGGAGGAATACTCTCGGTAGCCTGCCGGGCTCTCCGAGAGGGGTGGAGGAATCAAACCCAGGTCAGCTGCGTGCAAGGCAAATGCCCTACCCATTGTGCTATTGGTGCATTTTCAAAAATACAGATGAAATGGACCCATTCCTTTAAAAGCACAAACCCTATCAACACTTTTGCAGTGCAGAACAAATAGGAATACTCATAAAATGATTACAGAAATGGAAAAATATCATTTTCAAACTTTCATAAAGAAATCACCTTATCCAGATCATTTCAACTGGAGTCTTCTACCAAATATTGCAGAAAAACTGTTCTATGCAATGTTTCCCAGAAAATATGACATTACACTGTCAAACTTATTCTATGCATCCAATCTTACCCTGATAACAAGACCAGAGAAAGGCAGTATGGTAAGTGGCAATTTGAGACCACAGTCTCTCATGAGACTGGATGGAAAATTTCTCAACAATGACCCTGCAAATCAAATCAAACAATATACAAAGTACAAAGGAGAATCATACCTCATTGAGACCTCATTGTATCATATCATAAAATCATTGCAGGGTCAGGAATGTAGCTCCGCAGTAGAGCTATTGCTCTGCATATGTGAGGTCTAGCATCTGAGTCCTGTCACCACAAAATAAATTTTATTTTATCTTTTTATTTATTTTTATTTATTTAAAAAAATTTTATTCGTGAAACATCATGAGGTACAGTTGTAGAGTTACAAATTTTTGTACTTGGGTTTCAGTTATACAATCATTATAATTTCTATACCAACAAATTAAAGGAGAAAAAAATACAGGGTCATAAAAATTGATGTAGAAAATATCTATTTGACTAGCTTCATCATTCATGATGCAAACACACACACATGTGCACTCATTCATGTGTGCATCAAACAATCTTTCTGAAAACCTGGATATGAATCATTGTGAGGTACACAGTCACAAAGCTATTCATGATTGAATTTCAGTTGTCATACAGTGTTCATTCACCAGCGTACATACTCCCCACCAATGTCCCCAGATTCCCTTCTGCCACCCCCAGCCACCTCTGTGGCAGACACTTTTCTTCTCTGTCTCTGTCTCTGTCACTGTCTCTGTCTCTGTCTCTCTTCTTCTCTACTTCTCTCCTTTTAGGCACTGTGATTTGCAATACAGGTACTGAAAGGTCATTGCATATATCATTTTACCTCCTATTAGCACTCAGTTCCTGTCCAGAGTGATCATTTCCAGCTATTATTGTCATAGTGGTCCCTTCTCTGTCATAACTGCACAGCCCTTTCTCCCCACCTGCCCGCCCCCTCATGGCAAATTTCCTTCCATGAGGCAGTCCTCCTGGTCCTCATTTCTATTGTCTTTGGGTATTATTATCCTACTAATTTGTTTTCATTATATTCTTCAATGAATGTGATAATTCTATGTCTGGCCTTCTCCCTCTGATTCATTTCATTCAGTATGATAAAGAGGAACCTTTTCGGAATGCCCTGCCATAGAGGCGGTGTGGGGTGTAGGGGACGGGGCGGGGGTGGTGGGAGGGATGCTGGGACCTGTGGTGGTGGAAAATGGGCACTGGTGCAGGAATGGGTACTTGACCATTGTATGACTGAAATGCAAGCACGGAAGTTTGTAAGTCTGTAGCTGTAACCCATGGTGATTCTCTAATATTTTTTTTAAAAGAGGAAACTTAACTGTACCTCATGATGTCTCACTAATAAAAATTTAAAAAAAAGAGGAACATTTTTGGGGCTGGAGCAATAGCACAGCGGGTAGGGCGTTTGCCTTGCATGCGGCCGACCCGGGATCGATTCCCAGCATCCCATATGGTCTCCCAAGCACTGCCAGGAGTGATTCTTGAGTGCATGAACATGAACCAGGAGTAACTCCTGCGCATCACTGGGTGTGACCCAAAAAAGCAAAAAAAAAAAAAAAAAAAAAGGAACCTTTTCTTTCTTTCTTTGCCCCCCACCCTTTTTTTTTTGCTTTTTTGGTCACACCAGGCAATGTACAACTGTGCAAATGCCTTACCCACTGGGCTATTGTTCCAACCCCAAGAGGAACCTTTTCAACTTGATAAAAAGCATAAAAAATAATCGCTGGACTTAGGGATATGGTTCAGTGGTAGAGCTCCTGCCTTATAGGGTAGAGGTGGCCATATCTGCCTTTACATCATGGGTGCTGTGCCACACTGGAGTGCAGTCCCTTGGCACTGCGCTTGCACTCCTGGGTGCCTCAAAAAAGTGTCTGACCACCCCACACAGCGCTGCATTCAAGTGTGTGAGAACTCTGATCAAATGGCCACTATACTGTACTGTGAATCCTAGCACTGCGGCCACTATACAGCACAGCAATGACAACAACAAGGGGAAGGGGAAAAAGTAGCAATAAGCAAGTAAGCAAGTTAAAAAAATATCTGCAGCTATTATTATCCTTTGCAAAAAAGATTGTGTGACTACTGGCAGGAACAGAGCAAGTTGCCTGCTTTCTCTACCCTTCTACTTGTTGTATAGTGTAAGTGCTAGCCAGCTCAATAGGACACGAAAAAGATGTAAAAGACCTATATATATATTGGAATGAAGGAAATAAAGCTGTACCTATTTTCATATTATATGGTTGGTCTATATTGAATTGGAATCTGAAGAAAGCATTATTTTAGGGTCTAGAGAGATGGGGCTGGTGAGCATTCTGCTAACCAGGGTTCAATCTCCTGCACTGCATATAATCCCTCAAACACTCCAAAAATGATCCTTGAGCACAGATTCAGGAGTAAGCCCTCAGCAATTCTCTCTGTCCCCCCAAAGCATGTATATAATAGGTGAGATTGCAAAGTCACAACACACAAGATCAATACATACAAGTCACATTTATACTGAAGTCCTAGGAAAAAACATGTGAATACAAAAATTAAGAGTACAGGAGCTGGAGCGATAGGTAGGGTGCTTGGCTTGCATGCTGGTGACCCAGGTTTGATCCCGAGCATCACATATGATCCCCTGAGCACTGCGAGGAGTGAATCATGAGTGCAGGGCCAGGAGTAACCCCTGAGCTTTGCTAAATGTGGCTTCCAAACCAAAATTTAAAAAAAAATTCTCAAATTGATCTATATACCTAATTCAATTCCCATCAAATTACACTTTTTGTCAAATTGATGCTGCTTATTAATAGAACTATATGGAAAGGCAAGGCAACCAAGATGGCTTAAAGGAATGAAGTAAGAGTAGTTTCTATTCCTAATTTTAAGGTTGAATATATAGGTACAATAAGCAAAGACAGTATGATGTTTTCCAAGGAACTTGCATATAGATCAATGAAACAGAGTAAGAAACTTGTCACTGTCACTGTCCTGTCACTATCTTCCCGTTGTTCATCGATTTGCTCGAGCGGGCCAGTAACATCTCCATTGGAGACTTCGTCGTTACTGTGTTTGGCATATCGAATACATCACGGGGAGCTTGCCAGGCTCTGCCGTGCGGGCGAGATACTCTCGGTAGCTTGCCGGGCTCTCCGAGAGGGGTGGAGAAATTGAACTCGGGTCGGCCATGTTGGCTGTGTGCAAGGCAAACGCCCTACCGCTGTGCTAACTTAGCAAAAATATCTCCATTATATGTTTGTTTAAAGTCTTTTTTAAAAATCAGTGTTTTGGAAGTGGGTCAGAGAGATAGTACAGGAGTAAGGAGCTTGCCTTGCATTCAGCCTACATCATTTCCATTCCAGACACTGCATGCGGTCCTCTGAGAACTGCCAGGAATGATCCCCGAACGCTGTGAAGGTGTGATTCCCAAACCAAAAAGAAAATCCAGTACTTTTTATTTTTTGTTTTTTTTTTCAGTGCTTATTAATATATTTACAAAGTTGCAAAACCATTATCATTAATTGCAAAACACTTTCATCATCCTTCCCAGAAATCTTGTACACATCAGCAGTCACTCTAATACCAATCAGTATTCCCTCATTTTTCCAGATGCTGGAAACATTTCATCTATATTCTATTTCTCTGGGTTCATGTGCCTTCGATATCATATAAACATAATCTGGGAATATGAAGCCTTTTGTGTATTCATTTAGCATTGGATTTTCACAGTCTACCATGTATTATATCATTTATTATCACTTTGCTTTTTGGTGCTGTGGATCAAACCCAGGGCCTCACACATGCAAGGCATGTGTTCTGTCACTGAGCTACATTCCCAACTAGCAGTTTGTCCCTTACCATGGCTTATTAGTATTCCGTTGAATTCTTTTTTGTTTATTAAGCTTACCAGGGGATGCATATTTGTGGTCATTTCCACTTTGGGTTGCCTCGTTTCCAGTATATTTTTGAAAAAGTATCAATAGGAAATCAGTGAATAAAGGATGCCTTTTTTAATGTGTTCCTGGGACAATTGGACAGCTGTATGAATTGAAACATAAGCCTGCCTCCACTTAAAGTTCACAGCATATACTAAATCAAAATGGGCCATAAACCTAAAGGTAAATATAAGGCTATAAAAATCCTTTTTTTTTTTTTTTTGCTTTTGGGTCACACCTGGCGATGCTCAGGGGTTACTCCTGGCTTTGCGCTCAGGAATTGCTCCTGGAAGTGCTCAGGGGACCATATGGGATGCTGGAAATCGAATCCGGTTCAGCTACGTGCAAGGCAAACATCCTACCCACTGTGCTATTGCTCCAGCCCCAAGGCTATAAAAATTCTTACAGAAGGGCCGGAGTGATGTACAACAGGTAGGGCATTTGCCTTGCACACAGATGACCAAGATTCCATCCCCGACATCCCACCTGGTTCCCCGAGCACCAACAGGAGTAATTCTTGAGTGCAGAGCCAGGATTAAACCCTGAGCATCACCAGGTGTGACCCAAAGAGTCAAAAAGCCAAAAAAAATTCTTACAGAAAATCTAGGTGAGTATCTTGGGAAAATAGGTGAATAGTCTTAGAACACCAAAAGAACCTCTTACAAAATAAAAAGAGTAATAAACTGTATTTTATCAACATCAACAACTTTAACACTGCCACAGACTACCCATGAGGATAAAAATGCAAGTTATAAACTTAAATGGAAAAAAATTTGTAGGGCCAGAAAAGTAGCACAGTGGCTAAGAACACCTGCCTTTGCAAGCAGATGGCCATGAGTTCAATCCCTGGCACTACCAATACACTGAGTGTGATCCTGGCAGCCCAACTGCCTGAAAACATAGTTCTGCTTCATCATCTGTGGCCGCTGGAATTACAAGTGACTTCCAACGATACTGCAGCCAGTTGTAAGTACCACAAAGGGCTATAGACCCCAGCAAGCACCACAACCACAATGTGATGAAGCTGTTGAAAGTACCAGAGTGCATGCTTTGTATGAAGGAGGTCTAAGTTTTCTGCCTGGCATTGCATGGTCCCCTGAGCAACCTATGAAGAGATGTTAATATAAAGGGGAATGGATGAATATACTATCATGTTAACACAATGGAGTACTATAGTGCTGTAAAAAGTAGGAAAGAGCTGTAGGAACTGATACAGATTTAATTTAAAAACATTTATTTAATGAGAGAAAAGGGGTTCTAGGGGACTGAGAGATAGTACAGAGTCATCCCTGATTATTCCAGTCATCTCTCTAGGGGTAGCCCTAAGTACTGCAGGGCACAACACCTGCCTCCCCAATAAAAACAGGAATGAACAACACAGGAAGTATGATCCCTGGCAAGCACTGGAATCAGACTTTGTGTGCCTCTGTTGTAGAGTATAAAGCAAGCATTATAACAAAACCAATTCAAGGTTCAGTGAGCACTGGAGACAAGTGGGTGAGCACCCAAAACTGATGTGAACCCCCTGGCAAGTACCACAGCAAAATGTTCCAGCAGCATAGCGGGTCATAGATGTATAACCCCCCCCCCCCAGTCATGATAACAGTAAGGAAGAGAAGAGGGAGCAGGAA
Source organism: Sorex fumeus (assembly GCF_029834395.1). Taxonomy (NCBI): domain Eukaryota; kingdom Metazoa; phylum Chordata; class Mammalia; order Eulipotyphla; family Soricidae; genus Sorex; species Sorex fumeus. Next base: position 12,410,436 of record NW_026606132.1, read on the forward strand.
GGGCGAATATTTGCACACTCAGCAAAGATTTTACAGAGTATAAAGAGAAATTTCAAACCTCAACAGTAAAACTAACTGTGGATTGGGGGGGGGGGTCTCTATCTTATTGGTTAAGTGTGTGCCTCACAGAAGACTCCCCAGTACCATGAAACAAAATGAAACACAGACATAAACAACATTTGCTTCCACAGTTCTTCCTCCCCTCACCCAGGGAAACAAAAGGAAACTGCAGTTATGAAAATATGGAAAAATACGTGTATTTTCATGAGTAATACAGATAACTGAAAACCTATGAAAAGATGTTCATATAAAGAGGAGTGGATGAATATACTATTGTGTTCGCATAATGGAGTACGATGATGCTGTAAAAAGTAGAAAATAACTGTAGGAACTGACACAGATTGATTTTATTTTTATTTATTTATTTATTTTTTATTAGTGAGTCACCATTAGGTACAGTTACATACTTACAAATTTTTGTACTTGCATTTCAGTTGTACAATGATTGAGTACCCAGCCCTCCACCAGTGTCCATTCTCTACCACCAATGATCCCAGTATCCCTCCCACCACCCCACCCCATCCTCCCATCCCCATCCTGTCTCTACCGCAGGGCATTCACTTTCGTTCTCTCCTTCCTTTTGGGTGTTGTAGTTTGCACTAATTTTCATAGAACTAATTTGATTATATGGACACTGGTATTATACAATAGCATAGAACTGTAATAATTACTGAGCAATCTGAGTTTGTAGAATGAAGTCTTACATGATGATTTCTCCATCACATTAAAAAATATTTTCAAAATAGAAGCTCCCAGTAGAACAGAGAGCTAGTGTGCATGCATTGCATGTGGAGGGCTGTGGTTTGATCTCTGGCACAACCAGGTCTACAGAGTATTGCTGGAAGCAACAGATTGATTTTAAAGGCATATTATTAAATGAGAGAAAGGGGGTTCTATGGGACTGAGAGATAGTACAGAGTCATCCCTGAGCACCTCTGAGTGTCTCTCCCACCGACAAACCAGAAAAGAAATGGGAGTCCAAAGGAATGTGATATGCTCCCCTTCTGTAGACAAGAAGAGAGTGAGCCTGAGAGGTCCGTGGGAGCTGCTTTCCCTGGCACCATGATGAGTCCCCCAAGCACAGCCAGGGGTGGTCCTTAAGCACAGGAGCCAGGAGTAAGATCTGAGCACCAGGGGTGTGCCCGGAAGCTCAAGTAATAAACATAGAATTTTTAAAAGAGGAAAAGGTGAGGTTATAAGAAAAATCATATTTGTTTATTTGAAAAGACAAAGAGGACATTCTAGAAATTAAGAGAATTTGGCTGCCTGCAAGTGTACAGAGTGGAAAGAATGGAGGGATGGGATTCGGGTAGGAAGGAGCGACAGATGTCAGAATCTGTCTGTTCACACACCTCTGCGTTTTTGAGCTGTCACCAAGTTTCACACTCTTCTCCATGAGTCGACATTGGAGCATGTTTTCTTTTTTCTGTTTCTTTTCTTTTCTTTTACCTTTTGGGTCATACCCGGCAATACCCAGATTGAACCCAGATAGGCCACGTAAACACCCTCCCCACTGGACTATTGCTCTGGCCCCATTGTTTGCTTTCTTTTGCAGCCTTTATTTTTATTGAAGTAACATAGGTTGCAGGTGGACAGCATTGTGAACAAACATCTCCATATGTTATGTTATGTTCACCGTTAAAAGTTACATTTGAGTGCCAGAGATAGCCCAGTGGGTAGGGCACTTGCCTTGCACACGGCCCACCCGAGTTCCATCTCTGGCATCCTTTAATGGTCCCCCAAGCACTGCCAGGAGTGATTCCTGAGTGCAGATCCAGGAGCAACCCCTGAGCATTGCCAGATGTGGCCCCCAAACTCCACAAAAGTGTCATTTTATCCTTTACCCGTGTTAACCAATTGACTCACACCTTTTCCCCTTCCCTTCTAGTAATGACTAATTTGGCTCTGTAGTCTAAAAGTTATTTTATTGACTTCATTTGTTTTGTGTTTTTGTGCATCATATGAGTGAAATCATAGTGTTTGTCTTTATCTGGATGACTTATAATAATAATTATGGCAGCATAATACCAGCTAAGTCTATCTGTGACACAGGAAACAATTGAATCCCTTTTTATGGTCAAGTACTATTCTGTTGAAAATACACATGTATGGAATATATATGTGTATTTATGTATACATAGCACACCTTCCTGATCAATCATCTGTTGGTAGGCACTTATGTGCCTTCCAACTTTAGCTATTGTGAATAATGCTGCAGTGAATATGAGTTTGAGCAAATCTCTTTAGACTAGTGCTTTTGTGTTCTTAGAGTCTGTACCAAGCAGTGCATAACCGGATCCCGTGGAATGAGCAATTTTATTACCAATTTTATTTGGGTAGGGATGATGTTGGTAGTTGTTTCCCCTGTGGGGAAGATTTTCTCCCCTTTCTGGGATCAGCAGTTTGATTCATATTTAACTGCAACGACCTTTGGTGTTTTGATGCAGGATTTCACATACGTGCTGGCGTGTGCTCTACCACTGAGCTACATCCATGGAGTGAGTGTAATGTTTATGCCATCAGTTGGCCTGGATTTCAGATCCCGAATTTACCACTGACGCTGTGCTCTCCGGACAGGTTACTTAGCCTTTCCTGTGCCCTAATCCAGGGAAACAAACAGCAGTTGCTAAGTTTTAATAAGTTAGTATGGGTGGGAGAGAGTGTCCAGAGGTTGAGGAACTTGCCTTGTACATTGCTTCATTAGACTCTGCCTTGATTCCTGGCACTGCATATGGCCCCCTGAGCACTGCCAGGGTCTGTCCTGAGCACAGAGTCATGAGTACCGCTGAGTACTACCAGGTGTGGTCTGAACTTACCTACCCCTAGATAATGTTACTCCAGGGGCTGAGGAGCTAAGCTCAATGGAGTAGCCAGAATGATCCCCAAGTACCCAGCTGGAAGTAGCCCACAAGCTGAGTGTACCCCCCAAATAAATAAGCAAATATATAAATCAGTCCTATGTAAAAGTTCTAGCTATCATCAGCACATTTGCTGTTGTTATTCCATTAGTTAAATGTTGAGTCTCAGGGCTGGAGCGATAGCACAGCGGGTAGGGTGTTTGCCTTGCACGTGGCCGATGTGGGTTCGATTTCCAGCATCCCATATGGTCCCCCGAGCACCACCAGGAGTGATTCCTGAGTGCAGAGCCAGGAGTAACCCCCGAGTATAGCCGGGTGTGAGACCCGCAAAAGCAAAAAAAAAGTTGAGTCTCAAAGGCGTCCTCTAAAATTATCATTTTTTCCTTCCTATTTTCTGTCCTTAAATTTATTTATTATTTTTGGCTTTTTGGGTCACACTCAGAGATGCTCAAGGATTACTCCTCTTTCTGCACTCAGGAATTGTTCCTGGCGATACTCAGGGAACTATATGGGATGCCGAGGATCAAACCCCGGCCTGCCATGTGCAAGGCAAATGCCCTCTCTTCTGTACTATCACTCCAGCCCCTATTTTCTATCCTTTTGATAGATTCTTCTTTCCTTTTTCTTTCCTTTGCTGTTTAAACACCCTGGAGAAAATTTTCTAATGTTCACGGTGCTTAAATTTAAAAATTAAAATGTTTACATAGGTGCAAAGAAAGTTTTATCACCAGGGATGAGCTTCTGCAGTAGACAACTTGACTCATATGGTGTGAGGCCCAGGATCTAGGCCCTGCACTGCAAAAATAAATTTTAATTAATAATTATTTCTAGGGCCAGAGCAATAGCACAGCGGGTAGGGCGTTTGCCTTGCACCCAGCCGGCCTGGCTTAGCCGGGTTTGATTCCTCCGTCCCTCTCGGAGAGCCCGGCAAGCTACCGAGAGTATCTCGCCTGCATAGCAAAGCCTGGCAAGCTACCTATGATGTATTCGACATGCCAAACACAGTAACAACAAGTCTCACAAAAGAGAAGTTACTGGGCCCACTCGAGCAAATCAATGAACAACAGGAGGACAGTGCTACAGTGCTACAATTATTTCAAAACAGAAGGATTAGAAGATAATGCTAAAAAAATGGGAATCTGGACCAGAAAGCTAGTCCAGGGGTTATGGCACTTGCTTTGCACATGTGACATGAGTTCAATGCCGAGCATCACACATGATCCCCTGAGCACTGCCAGGAGCGATCCCTGAGCACAGCTGGGTGTGGCCCCTAAGACAACCCCCCATGGGGCCTGAGGGATGCCTCATTGACTAAAAGCTGCTGTGAGAGCATGAAGTAGCGCCTCAGTGTCTCTGTGAGTGGTCTGGCATCCCTGACCCCGCAACAGCGTGTGGTCTCCAGTGCACAGCCAGGTGTGTGGAAGCTACAATGAGAGCATGCACCCAGCCCCCAGCGAGCACAACTTGGAAAGATGTGTGAGCACGGTGGTGGCCATGGACGTGAGGCCGTCTGAGAGCGGGCCGCACAGCGCCTTCTGGCGGTCGCTACCACCAGAACGTGCATGAATGCTGTTGCTTTTGGTCACTGGACTTGGTGGCCTTACAGACGTCTTTCCCATCAAGTGTTGTACTGAGCTGTCAGCATTATGATATTTGGAGGTGTCACGTGACCACAGGAGTTGTGGAACTGGGACGGTTTGGTGGCTTTGTGGCTTGATGAAGTTCAGTTGTGGACCTGAGGTGTTTGTATGCTGGAGAATGCCGGGTGTGAGTGTGGGCTGCTGGACTTTCTGGCAGGGAGGGGAGATAGCTAACATTTTGATGGCATGCTTCTTTTAGACAATTCCATTCCTGTATAGTATCCTGTGGCATGAGTCTGGTCTTAGTTCTCTGAGGATTTTACTTATAAAGTTTTGAAGAATTATTTTGCTGCTGTTTGTGTTCTCAGCATCACTTTGATTTAACTCTTTGTGTTGGTATATTTCCTTAGCATTGGGATTTTCCTCAAATGTCTAGGGACCATATGCTTATATATCTTTCTTTCCGTGTCCTCGTCTTCGTCCTCATCCTCCTCCACCTCCTCCTCCTCCTCCTCCTCTTCTTCTTCTTCTTCTTCTTCCTCCTCTTCTTCCTCTTCTTCTTCCTCCTCCTCCTCCTCTTCCTCTTCTTCCTCTTCCTCTTCCTCTTCTTCCCCTTCCCCTTCCCTTCCCCCTCCCCTTCCCTCTCCCCTCCCCATCCCTCCCCCTCCCCCACCCTCCCCGACCCCTCCCCTCCTCCTCCCCCACTCCTTCCCCTCCCCTCCCCCTCCTCCTCCTCCTCCTCCTCCTCCTCTTCCTCTTCCTCTTCCTCTTCTTCTTCTTCTTCCTCTTCTTCCTCTTCTTCCCCTTCTTCTTCCTCTTCTTCCCCCCTTCTTCTTCTTCTCCTTCTTCTCCCCTTCTTCTTCTTCCCCTTCTTCTTTCCCTTCCCCTGCCCTTTCCTTTCCCCCTCCCCCTCCCCCTCCACCACCTCTTCTTCTTCTTCTTCTTCTTCTTCTTCTTCTTCTTCTTCTTCTTCTTCTTCTTCTTCTTCTTCTTCTTCTTCTTCCTCTTCTTCTTCTTCTTCTTCTTCTTCTTCTTCTTCTTCTTCTTCTTCTTCTTCTTCCTCCTCCTCCTCCTCCTCCTCCTCCTTCTCTTCCTCTTCCTCCTCCTACTCACCCCCTCCTCCTCCTCCTCCTCCACCCCCTCCTCCTCTTCTTCTTTTGGTTTTGGGTCCAAACCTTGCTTTGCTCAGGGCTTACTCCTGGCTCTATACTTAAGGATCACTCCTGGTGGGCTCAGGGGTGCCAGCGATTGAACCCAGTCAGAGGCATGCAAAGCAAACTCCTTACATGGTGCACTATCTCTCTGGCCCCATAAGTTCCAAGTGTTAGTATCAGCATCTTCTTGGGATCCATTCCATTTTGGGGGTTAGAGGTAGGGTCATACCCAGTGGTGCACCGGACAGTTTCCTGGTTTGGGCTCTGTGCATAACAGTGACCCCTAGTGGTACTCGGGAGACTGTGGTGCTGGGGATACAAAACAGACTTGTTGGATAGATGGCAAGTGCCTTAACATATACCCCCCAAAGATGTTTAAAAGGATGCTGTTGGCTTTAAAGAGGTGTAGGGGTGCCAGATATTGAGCCTGGGTCTCCTGAATTGAAAGCAGGGCTTCCAGTCCATTTAGTTATCTTCCTGCCCTCATTAATTTTCTCTCTTCTGGGTCTTTGTTTTTTTTTTTTTTTTGAGGGATTGGACACATCTGGTGGTGTTCAGTGGCTACTCCCGGCTCTGTGCTCTGGAGTCATTCCTGGCAGTGTTTGGAGGCGGGGGCCATATGTAGTATTAGGAACAAATCAGTGTCATCTGTATGCAATGCAAACTTCTTAACCACTGCCCCATCTCTTCAGCTCTAGTAATTCTGCCTTTTAAAATCCTTTTCTAAATCGAATCACTATCAGTTATAGAGTTACTCATGGTTGAGTTTCAGGTGTACTATGTTCCAACGCCAATCCCTTTGCCAGTTTCTACTTCCCTCCGCTAATATCCCCATTTCCCTCTTACCTCAGGGCTTGCCTCTATGGCAGGCACCTTTTTTTCTCTCTTTTTTGCTCTTCCCACCCCTTTTTAGGCACTGTGTTTTACAGTGCTGTTACTGATAGGGTATTGTGTATGTCATTGGAACTCCTTTCAGCACCTAGTCCTGGTCCAGAAATTCTGCCTTTAATACATTCCAAAAAAGTGGAACTGTTTTCCATAGAAGAGCATCATTTTCCCCTCCCCACGAGCAATGAGTCTGCAGCTGTTCTAATTAAATCCCATCTTGCTAGCAATTTTTCTTCTTCTGTTCCTTTTCTTTTTTTTTCTTTTGGCCATACTGAGTGATGCTCAAGGGTTACTCTTGGCTCGGTGTCCAGAGGTCACTCTTGGTGGGGCTCAGGGGACTATATGTGGTACTAGGGATGGAATCTGGGTCCGCCTTGTATGAAATAAGTGCCCTATTTGCTGTGCTCATGCTCCAGCTCCATCATTTTATATTTTGATGAAATTCTATTTCAGTGTCTATTCTTTGGCTATGTGGGCCTGTGAAATTATAAAACCAAGATTGTGAAGATTCCTACCCATACTTTTATCTGTGGGGGACCTCCCCAGTCGCGCCAGAGGCCTCCAGGACTGTTCCCCCCTCAGTACTTGAGAGGTCACACAGTGCCAGGGATCGAACCTAGGATCCTGTTCATCCCAGTATGAACTCCAGCAATTAGGGCTATTTCTCTGACCCTATTCCTACAGTCATGTCTAAGGGTTTTCTCCTTCCAGTTTGAATTCACTTGGAGTTGATGTGTATGCTGTGAATTAAGGATCCAGTGCCATTATTTTGCTTGTGAACACCCAGTTGTTAAACACACTATTTGTTTAAAAAAATGTCATTTTTCTCTACTGAAGGGTCTTGGCACCCTTGTTGAAAACCAATTGACCGCAAATGTCTAATTTTTTAATGGAAATTATTCTTGCCTTCAAATTAGATAGTAATCTAATCATGCCTGTGCTAAAAATTAGAGTAGAACAAGCACAGTCTCAAAATAGGCCTCTTATGAACTGTTTCTCTGGAAGCTATTTGGGGTTGCACTCTGCAAAAAAATAAGTGAGTGGAACCATTTGAAAGAGGAAGGCAAGGTGCAAAATTCAGAAAACAAAGAACCCAGCACTAGAGAATGGTTCCAGTGGATAGTCATGTTCTGGGCCATGAGAGAAGAATCCTAATTTGAGAGACGGAGAACAGAGACTATGAGAGGGGGATCTTCGGGGAAAATGCAAAACCCACAGATTTGAGTTGGTGTATTTGGAAGCATTGATAGATATTTTATAGAATTGCTAGAATATCTGGATAAAAATAATGAACGTAGAAGTCCAGAATTTTTTTTCTTTTTGGGCCATACCTGGCAATGCACAGGGGTTACTCTTGGCTTTGCACTCAGGAATTACTCCTGGTGGTGTTTGGGGGACCATATGGGATGCTGGGAATCGAACCCGGGTCGGCCATGTGCAAGGCAAACACCCTACCCACTGTACTATCACTTCAACCCCCCCCCCCACCCAAATATTTTTAATGAACTATTGAAACACTGATTTACTTTGGGGGAAAATAAAAACACAGTGAGTTTCTAAGACTAACTCAAAGACTGGCAGTATTCCATTTGTTTAGAAGTTAATGATAATTACAGAGTCATGTGAACTTGGTGACAGATTTACCCAAGAATATTCCCACCTTCCTAACGACTGCAAAACAAAGTCAGTGGGTAACATCTCCTATTGTCCAATAAAGGGATGTTTGGGCATAAGATTTTGATTGTATAATGTAGAAACCAGAAGAAGCAGCTAAAGCCAGAGAAAAGTGTTGCTTTATGGGTGAATCACGGGGAGTGGAAACGTAGAGAACTCTGTTATTTGCTCTGTCATGCCTCAGTATTTTGTTTAACTGCGGGTGTGTATTATTATGGAAAAAAATATAATCCTTTGGATCCCAACATAGAGCTCACCACTGTACAACACAGACCAACTGCAAAGTCAAACTTCACCATTGCAGAGCTGAGCTTGGCCTCTCCATGGGTGACGTATGTGGCAAAGAAGACAGGGCCCTGAGTCTTCTAGATGGCAACCTCTGATGATGTGAATTAATGTGTGCAGGTGGCTTTCAACTGGCCAGCTAATTTCTGCAATATAGGAAATGACTGTAATTTCTGTTTCTGCATCTGGCCTCCAAAGAGAAAGTGGCCCCAATTGCCTATTGAATTTATGGAGATGAGATCTCAAGTATCTTAAGATAATTGTTGGATGAAGGGACAGCTTTCCCAGGAAAGCAATTTTAGTACTTCTCCCTCTCATACGATACTTTTAAACAATTTTTTCCATCTAATAACGTTAAAGTACCATATCTTGCAAATCATGTTTCTTGCCTGAGATGCTTCTTTCTTTTTCATTTTAGCTTCACATTTATCATACCAGGATTTCACATAGCAAGCCCACTTTATTATTTAACCCAGATTGGTCCCACGTATATCTCCTGTTCTGGATCATTCGGTTTCTGTGCCTCTTTTGCTGTTGTTATCTCTCTCTCTCATTACCACCCTAAAACTATTTTTTTCTTTCTTTTTGGTGGTGGTGGTGGTTTTACCACACACTCCCATATTTTTCTCCCCATTGTCCATTCATTTAAGAAGTATTCATCAAGCAGCTATAATATGCATTAAAACATGACACTCCCTGAGACACAGGCTCTCAATGGTCTAATTGAGGTGACATACAAATGATGAATAGAAATAGTAATTAACTATAGTTAATGATGTAATGACAGAATTCTTTCTATACAAGATGAATGCTCCAGGATTGAAAAATAAAGGTAACACGCCCTCGTTGTAGGAAATTTGCAAAGTGTGGAAAGTCTAAATAACTGAAAATTAAATTTGAATCTAGGCTGGAATGCTAGCTCTTTTCTTATTAGCTCTGTAACCTCGGACAAGTTGCTTAACTTCTCTGAGTCCTATTCACTTGACTCATGAACAGAGAATAGGAATATTACTTCCTTGACCCAGAGGGTTAATAGGCTTACTAACCTCATAAATTTGAGTGGCAGTATATTTTTGATTTATGGCCTTCAAAATTTTCTCCACCCATAAATTTTATGACTATTTTTTGCAGCTTAACTTGTTTTTTCTCTATACTTCCATTTTCTCCTACAGCATATTTTATTTTTCATGCTTATTAATGTTATTTACCCTTCCTTTAATTATTTATTTTCTCCTTTTTCCTTCATATCTGTTATTATTTTATTGATTCATTATTTAGCAAAGAGTCAGACAGGCCAGAAATATTTATTCAACTGCTACAAAGGTACAGCTACTCTAAGTCCCAGGGAGATTGGAAACAAGGTAAAGAAATTCATTCTTTTCCAATAAACTTGCTGAGACAGTAAGCCAACTGGGAAATAGTGAACTCCAGAGATAGACTCTAGGCCCGTCACTCTCTCACTAAGTGGCCCCTTGAGACCTCACTTTTTCATTACCACAAATGGGTACAGTAATGCCAGACCTACATACATCATGTGACTGTGGATTGCCATTAGCTGTATGAGAAAAGTGCCAAATTCTCACGATTAGGGAATAATTAATTCTTACCTTTATTAAATGGGTGGTGAGACTTGGTTTTATATCTTTAAAAATGTATCTTCTTGGCCCAGAGATGTGATATAGGGGGTCAGGAGCTTGCTTTGCCCTTGACCAACCTTGGTTTTATCCCCCAGCACCACAGATAGCCCCCAGCACTGAATACAGTCATTCAAGCACTGTTGGGTGTGATCCCTGAGTACAGAGCCAGGAAGTAAGCACTTAACCCCTCTGTGTATAGCCCCCAGCCACCCATACCCCATTTTTTAAAAATTAAATTATATAACTCAGTGATACTGTGTATGTTTCATATGCATAAGCCCCTTTGGTCTGATCACTGGCAGCCCCTAAAATTTCTTTTTTTTTCTTTTTTTTTTAGTGAATCACCATGAGTACAGTTGTAGACTTACAAATTTTTGTGCTTGGGTTTCAATTATATAATGATCAAGTACCCATCCCTCCACCAGTGCCCATTCTCTGCCACCACTGATCCCAGTATCCCTCCCCACCCATCCCATCCCACCCCTGTGGCAGGGCATTCCCTTTTGTTCTCTCTCTCTTTTCGGGTGCTGTGGTTTGCAAAAGAGGCATTGAGTGGCAGTCATGTTCGGTCTATAGTCTACTTTCAGCATGCATCTCCCATCCTGGGAGGATCCTCCCAACACACTTTATTTGGTGCTCCCTTCTCTATCTGAGCTGCCTTTTCCCCTAGCATGTGTGGCTGACCTCCAAGCTATAGAGTGAACCTCTTGATACTTATCACGGCTATTCTTGGGTGTTAGTCTCCTATTTTGTTACTTTATGTTTCCCATATGAATGCAATCTTTTTATGTCTGTCTCTCTTTCTGACTCATTTCACTTAGCCCCTAAAATTTCTTGAAGATAATACTTTCAGTCTTCTTGCTTTCACGTACTTTGTCTAGAATTATTTTCTTAGAATTGTCCACAACTCAAACTAGCTAAATATATATACTAAACCAGCTGAATATTTGGTGTTATGAATATTGTTGTTGTAGACACGAAAATGTCTCCTTCTGTATAAACTAACTGGGACCCCCTCCCACTCACTTCTCTTCCATAGACTATTAAAATTCATTAGCCCTTGGCCCAGACTGGCAAATTAGTTTGTTATTTAGATCGGAGATTCATTGTTCTGAGACATTTTAAAAGAAAAATAGCAACACACTAGTAAAGTCAACACCAGCTTGTACACTGACAGATATTAACTTTTTCCTCAGGATTTGAGAAAACAAAATTAAACCTCCTGATGGTTTTGTCATCATAAAAACTACCATGTAGGGACTGGACAGGTAGTACAGGGGGTTCAGGTGCTTGCCTCCCATCACACCAACCTGCATTACCATCCCCAGGTCCACATTTGGTTCCCTGAGGACTACTAGGGTTTACTCCTGAGAACAGAATCAAGAATCACCCCCGAGAGACTGCCACCCAAGAATAGTCAAGATAAGTACCAGGAGGTTCTCTCCATGGCTTGGAGGCCAGCCGCACATGCTAGGGGAAGAGGCAGCTCAGATAGAGAAGGGAGCACCAAATAAAGGGTGTTGGGAGGTGCCTCCCAGGATGAGAGATACATGCTGAAAGTAGACTATAGACCGAGCATGATTGCCACTCAGTGCCTCTTTTGCAAACCACAGCACCCAAAAGGAGATAGCAAACAAAAGGGAATACCCTGCCATAGGGGTGGGGTGGGATGGAGGGTATGAGGGGTGGGAGGGATACTGGGAGCAATGGAGGTGGAGAATGGGCACTGGTGGAGGGAATGGGTACTCGATCATTGTATAACTGAAACCCAAGCACAAAAAATTGTAAGTCTACAACTGTACCTCATGGTGTTTCACTAATAAAAAAAAAAAAAGAATAACCCCGAGCACTGCCAGGCATGACTCAGCTCCCCTCCCCAAGTACCATTTGCAAAAAAAAATCAATTATTGGAAGAGGACCTAATGCAAGAAACACAGAGATGATAATCATTTGGTCATATGGTTTTCTTATACAATTTACTCTACCTTCGTTTAAGTTTGAAAATGGGCATAAGAAAAGGTGAAGCAAATGAAAGGAGAGCCTATTCATTGTTTCTTGAAATGTGTTTTCATAGGCTGCGGCATGAGAATTTGAACAAGTTAATTCAGGTATTATAAAATCATCCAGAACTGTAGGTTTTCAAATTACCTTAAATTTTCTACAGAAAACCCTGTGAGGGGCATAGCTTCTTTGCTGTTCATTATTCCAGAGACAAGGGAACCTATGACTTGCCCAAGATGGCACAGCCACCTAGCACTGCAAGATAGGCAAAGCCAGACTCGTTTCACACAAAGATCAAAGCTTGAATAACCCTCAGAGAATGGCTGGACTTTAAAAAATTTTGTAATTGAATCACAGTGAGATGCACAGTTACAAAATTGTTCATGACTGGGTTTCAGTCATATCATGTTCCAACACCTGTTCCTTCACCAGTGTACATTTGCCACCCACCACCAATGTCTCTAGTTTCCAGTTTCCTTCCCCTCCACTTCTATTCTATGGCAGGCAATTTTCTTCTCTCTCTCTCTCTCTCTCTCTCTCTCTCTCTCTCTCTCTCTCTGCCTCCCCGACACATTTTTTTCCTTTTTGAGTCACACCCGGCAATGCACAGGGGTTACTCCTGGCTCATACACTCAGGAATTACTCCTGGCGGTACTTGGGGGGCCATATGGGATGCTGGGAATCGAACCCGGATCGGCCGTGTGCAAGATAAACTCCCTACCGACTGTGCTATTGCTCCAGCCCCCCCCCTTTCCCTTTCTACCCCCTAATACTTTTTGGGCCTTATGATACATATCCTGAAAGTTTATCATGTATATCCCTTTACCTACTTTGAACACTCAGTTTCTGGTCCAAAATGATTATTTCCAGTTATTATTGTCATACTGTGTATGTATGACACAGTCAACAAAGTCTCCAATGGAGACGTTACTGGGCCCGCTTGAGCAAATCGATGAACAACGGGAGGACAGTATTTCTATTTCAGTATTGTCATACTAGTCCCTTCTCTATCCTAACTGCCCTTTGCCCCACACACACTCTTGTGGCAAGCTTCTAGCCTCTGTTTTTTCCTGGCCTCAGATATTAGTCTCATACTTTTTTTTTAATTTGACGTCAGCGTGCGTGAAATCATAGAATCAAATGTATTCAAAGCCATGAAGGGTGGGGGGAGAAAGCTGCTATTTGGCAAGACAGGCAGCGGAATTTGCCATTCATTTCATTTATTCAGGTTTGTGTGTTTGAAACTGGTTTCCTATCACTCACTGACAGGGGGATTCAAAGCAATTGTGAGAATATCTCTGGCCTTCAATTTCCTAATCTGCGAAAGTCGGGCTGTGAAAATATTTAGCCAAGTGGATTTTGAGGAGAGTTAATGAGACAGTGTATATGGAGTGCTTCATGCAGTGGGCAGAATATGTCAGAATGATTTAAAAGATGATATTTAAAAACATACACAAAAAAGATGACCCTGTTAGGGAGCCTGTAAGGATGGTGTGAGAGGAAGAAGGGTAGGTATTGGTTGGGTATATGGTGTTTCCGCCATGGGTTCAGGATAGTCTCTCTGCAGAGCTTGGTTTCACTATCCTGATACACCTTTTATTTTAATTTTTGAAATTAAAATATCTTATTGGTGCCATTTAATGTCAAAAAATAAAAATAAAAACATACACAAGAAAGGTGAAGAGGAGGCCTGTTAAAACTTAGGAGAGAACAAAGTTTCTCTCTTTTTTGGCTTTTGGGTCACACCTGACAATGCTCAGGAGTTACTCCTGGCTCTGCACACAGGGATCATTCCTGGTGGTACTTGGGGGTCCAGATTGGGTGCTGGGGTTGGAACCCAGGCCGGCTGCATACAAGATAATGCCCTACCCCCTGTATTGTCTCTCCAGCATTTCTCCACCTTTTCCCAACCATAATGCCCTTCCAATCTTATTTTCTTCCTGTGAAAAGAATAGGCTTACTGTTTGAGTCTCCTAGACTCAAGCCAGGGGTCCATATGTATGAGATTTTCACCTGCAGACTCCTTGGAAATATCCTGGGAGCCCACAGGAGGCATCATATGGCATCTGGTTGAGAACCACAGATTCAGAGACCTGTATCCTGACTGGCAAGGTTGACTCCAAACTCTCCCTCCCTCCTTTCTATTCTCCTTCTACTTGCCATTGTGTGTGTGTGTGTGCACGCGTGCGTGTGTGTGAAGCAAGATAGTTTTTATTGAGTGTCACTTACAAAAACGTGAAGCGGGGAGAAGGAAAGGCATACATGTTCAAGAGAGAACATGAGTGGCTGGAGTGATAGCACAGCAGGTCGGGCATTTGCCTTGCATGCAGCCAACCCAGGTTCGATTCCCAGCATCCTACATGGTCCCCTGAGCATGGCCAGGAGTAATTCCTGAGGGGAGAGCCCGGAGTAACCCCTGTGCATTGCTGAGTGTGACAGGAAAAAAAATGCGAGAAACAACATGAACTTTACAGAGCAAGCAAGTAAGCAGCAAGCGAGAGGCATAGAAACATCTGCATTCAAAGGAGAAGGCAAGCTTGAAGGAGCAAGCTATTCACCTTGTTTTAATAACAACTATACTTGTATTATCTGCTGAAAACTCTGAAATGGCTGCTTTTGGTCTCCCAATATTCCAGAATCTTTTTTATCAGCCCAAAACCAGCCTTCAAAGCCGACTACCAAATTTGAACCTTTGCAACGCTCTGCAGAGCTGAAGGATGGTGCTGTCTGGACAGCGCTGGTGTCAATCTAGCAGTTCAGTCAAGCAGGGAAGAGTAGTTCAGCAAATGGTGATCTTTCAAACGAGCTGCAGAACTCAGAGTTCACATCCAAATGAAGTCCAGGTGAGTCACACACAGAACGTACAAAACTCCAAAATGGAAGCCATGAAAATGTGACTGTTTGCACAGCTTCAGTGGAAAAGGGTGATTACTCTTAAAAACAATCGGTGAGAAATGATCAAAGCAATGGTCAAAATGCATGACAATGTAGAGTGAAAGGCTTCTACATATCAAGCAGAATAAGAGAACAAGCTTGGGAAAATATTTGCCATATGTACAAGAGGGGGGAAATGATGTCTTTAATATCAAAAGAGTACACGCAAAATAACAAGAAAATACAAAGACCCTCAAAGGGAAAATGACATTCATGAACAAGTCACAAAAGAGAAAATGTGAATGGCTAATAAACATATGAATAAATGCTCACCTGCACCAGTAATCAAAAATGCTAATGGGACAACAAGAGACCAATTTTCACCTATTAATTAGCAAGGATGAAAAAAGACAATGTTCTATGTTAGCTCAGTGCCTTCAGGAAGGCATTCATCTGCTGATAATGGGTAAACGAATGAATCGTTTTTTGGAAAGCAATTTGGCAATATGTTTCAAAAGCTAAAATCTAGCCCTAATCTTTGACCTGTAGTTCCACTATTCGTAACGATAATTCCAGGAAGTAAGCTGAAGTCTGGGCAAAATTTAGGCAAAGAGAGGCTCATATAATAAGCACATTATCAGTGGACATAAATGGCCAACAATGGGTAGATGGATAAATATGATTGTTGAATATTAACACAGAATATTATGTGGCTATTAAAATTTGCACCTACAAGACTTTAAATAACATGGAAAATGCTTCATATGTAATCTTTAAAAGTACAAAGATTACTTATCTCTGTCTCCGTACCTTCAGGGCTATGGAGAAAGAACTGTCCAAACATGGAAATAGGAGCTCGGAAACTGTTCTTGTAACTCGGTGTCTAAGAGTGGGGTGAGTGTGCTTCAGCTCTCCTTGGTAGATCCTCTGATTTCCACATGTTTTTCATTTAAAACATTGTACTGTGAGCCAGATTCCAGCGTCTTATGAGCTCCCATCAGTGCCAGGGATCAAATCCAGGGCCTCACACATACAAGGCAGATCTGGTCTACCAAATCTCTGAGCCCTGGTTTACACGTATTTAAAAATAGCCATGGAATTCCGATTTCAAAAATTTATTTTCACTGTGATTTGCAAAGTTATTCGTAGTTGGATTTCAGACATCCAATGTTGCAGCACTGATCCCACCACCAGTGTCAATTAGAATAACTGGGTGAGTTTGGTGTTTTTAAAGAGCCGGTGTTTAGAATCGACCACGAAAAATACCACCGTTTATAAAATAGGGTAATATCGATATTTCATCACCATTGTTATAAGTGTGTTTCATGTCCAGCAGATGGGGCTACTTCCTTTACCATTCAGCTCAAACTCTGGGACCATCCAAACTATGGCCACGTTTTCATTTGTTTTGTTTTGTTTGGGGGAAATCCTTTCCATCTTCCTAAAGGTTTTGGAAAGCATATGTTCTTTTTTTTAAAGAAAAGGATTATGTTTAAAATTTGTTGTAAGAATTTCGTGAAACCCTTCTGAGATAATTGGGGACACCCTGGGGTGTTGCAGAAAAGGGACTGTGTAATGGACTCAGGAGCCAGGGAACTTGAGAGATTAGCTGATTGTGTGGGGCCACACAGGGAGTCCGGGGTGGGGGGGGGCAGCAAATTCAGGAAAAACAAACTAAGGGTTCTGTTCATCGGACCTCATTTGCTGGCTGTAGGCAAGCTAGCACACTCTATTTTGATATGTAAGCGCGCGGGGTTAGCATTTCAGCATACATTTCAGCAATTGCTGTTTTCATTGGCCCGAACTACACATTCAGGGTGGTGATTAAAAACTCTGGCATCGGAGCTACAAAGATCCAAATTCCAAGGCTTTCCACAGCATCCTAGCTGTGTCACTCTGGGAAAGTCACGTCACCTCTCTGCACCTTTTGTCATTTGCCAAATAGGGATAATGAAAAAAACAAACAGGCAAACGGACAAGAAACCTACTCCATAACACTGTTAGGAAAGTGGGATGCGATCATGCGTGTGTGTTTGGCGAAATCTTGACAGAAGATAAGTGGGCAGTAATACTAGCCATGATTTTCATTATAGGTTCATTTGGTCAGTACATTTGGGAGATCCTAGGGCTGAGCACTGGACTTTGCATTGAGGCGAGGCAGTATTTTTGAGCTCTGGGGGGTTAGGGAATGATACCACGGGGAGGAAGCAGTTCGGGAGACTGTGAGCCCAGATGGCAGTTTCTTTTTGACCCTAATTCATTTTAAATCTGAAATAAATTACTTAATCTCCCTTTTTCCTGGTAATAAAACAGGAAGTTTGGGCGCCCTGATCTCTAAAATATCTTTCCGCTCTGAACCATTACCGAATGAGATAAAATCTGTTATTATCTTTCAAATATATTCACATTATGCAGCCTCTTCGGAGGTGCAAAATTCTCATAATTAGGTAAAGGTCCAAGGGCAGCCAGAATGATTACAGCGGAGACTGGCTACAACACAGATCTTTGAGAGGTTGGAGAAGAGAAAGAATCAGGCTTCCAAACCTACGTGGAAATAATGCCTTGCAAAATTTATATTTATAGTCTGGTTTAATTGCCAAAAATTATAAATGTTCTATTTCCATTATTTCAAACGTCACAGAGCATTAAAAGGCCTTTGGTCGAGGTCATTGTAGAATTGAAACCCAAGCACAACAATTTGTAAGTCTACAACTGTACCTCATGGTATTTCACTAATAAAAATTTTAAAAAATAAAATAAAAATGAAAAGGTAAAAATAAATAAATAAACAATAAAATAAAATGCCTTTGTTATTTTCCAATTAGGGCCAAATGGTCTACTGTTATTCCATGATATCTGCGTGCAGATGTGTCTGTGTCTGTGCTCAGGCTTTGCTTCTGCTTTCTCCATTTCTTTGGCTTCAATCCCCAAGTAGCAACCTTTCGCTCTACAGGATCAGAGATTGGATTTTGCTTTATCCATTTACTTATTTAAACTCCGTGAATTACAAAGCTGTGCCTAGTTGGGTTTTTGACACACCATGTTCCATCACCAATCCTAACTTCCTCTACCAGCATCCCTAGGTTCTCTTTAGAGAATCCCCACCCCTCCCCCCACTTCCAGAATGCATCTTGAAAGGCACCATTTAAAGTTTGGTTGTTAAAATTTGGGTCTTATGATTTCAGTGCTGTTGACTCTGTGGTTCGGATATTCAGCTAGACCACCCCTCCACACCACCAATGCACTGGAGTCCCCTTGACCTCTGGTCCCCCTTTGGTTCCCATCTGTCTCCTCCCCCATTCCCTCCCTCCTTTCCTTCCCCCTTTCCTTCCTCCCTCCCTCCCTTCCTTCCTTCTTTCCTTTCTTTCATTTTTGGGCTATACCTGGTGATACTCAGGGGCTACCCCTGGCCAGATCTTCACTCAGGAATTACTCCTGGCAGTGCTCAGGGGACCATATGGGATGCCAGGGATCTAACCCTAGTCACCTACATTCAAGGAAAGCACCCTACCCACTGCGCTATTGCTCCAGCCCCACTCAATTACTTTCTTCCCTCTTCCTGTACTCTGGAAACAAGGGTGATCTAGGTATTCTCCTTTAGACTATTGCATTCCCCCGTTCCAGTTATTCTAAATGCCCCATATTAGTGAGTATCCATTTATTTTTTAGGTCACACTCAATGGCGCTTGGGGGCAACTATGGGTCAATGTCCCGGGATCACTCCTGTTGGTGCCCAGGATCAAACCCCAGGCTCTCACCTGAATAGCCCTTTCAGCCATCTCCCTGGTCAACAAGCAGCAAATGTTTTATAATGTTTTGTGGGAAGCATATAGTCAGTGCCAATCAGTTGTTATTCTGGGATCTGTGCTGAGGCATCATTCCTGGCATTGCTCAAGGGACCATGTGAGGTGTTGGGGGATCAAACCAGGGTCATACATTGGCAAAGCAAGAAAATAATCACTCCAGCCTTAGAGCAAATATTTTAGGCTTCAGATTTCACCAACAGTTGCTGCTGCTTCCTCTTTCCCAGATTTCATTTCTTTTTTTTTTCTTTTTGCTATTTAGGTCACACCCAGCAGTGCTCAAGGGTTACTCCTGGCTCTGCACTCAGAAATTACTCCTGGCGGTGCTTGGGGGACCATATGGGATGCTGGGAATCGAACCCGGGTTGGCCACATGCAAGGCAAATGCCCTAACCGCTGTACTATTGCTCCAGCCCCCAGATTTCATTTCTTAACATAAAAACCATCGTTCCATCCCAAGCTGTACCAAAGTAGCAGATGTGGCCTGCAGGACTTACTTTGAGACCTCATCTTTCTCTCCAACCCCTTTCCTTCTCTGTTGTTTCCATGACCAAGGCTTGCACACTCGTTTGCGGTGTTTACACATGTGGTTGTGGTGCATGGAGATTGACTCCTGTCTTAAACCAGTTCTGTTCTGTATGGTGTCACAAACATCCAACCCAAGGAGTCACAAATGCAAGGCAAGCACTCGATCACAGAGCCACATCACTGGCCACTGAAGCAATCTGTTTGGGGGCAGATGCAGGGGGTTGGGATCACACCTGTTGATGCTCGGGGCCTTCTCCTGACTCTGTGCTCAGAAGTGAATCTTGGGCTAGAGTGATAGTCCAGTGGGGAGGGTGTTGACCTTGCATGCAGCTGACCCAGGTTCGATCCCTGGCATCCCACAGGGTCCCCCAGACACCAGCAGGAGTAATTCCTGAGTGCACAGCCAGGAGTAACTCCTGAATATCGCAGGGTCTGTGACCCAGAAAACAACAACACCAAAAAGAAGTGAATCTTGGTAGAGCTCAGGAGATGATATGCAGTGCTGGGCACTCGATTCAGGAATGGCCCCACGTGAGGACAGTGTCATAACTCCCATGTGACCTCTCCTGCTGTCTCTGCTGGTTTGTTTTCACAGAATCTCTCCACTCGCCTCCCTCCCTCCATCCAAGTCCAAGTTGCTGCTCAGCCCGGTCTCCTCAGCTCCTTCTCACCTGCTCTGCATCCTTCCTTCTCCTCACCTCCCTGTCTGCACTCTTTATTCCAGTGACACCCCGGCTTCCGGGGGAGCTGCAGAAGAAAGCATCACCCCAACCCCCCATGCTGACTCTCTGGACAGAGTCTCCTCAGCACATCTGTCCTGTGAAATGCTTTTTCAGGTGTCCTGGGCCTGACCCCCACCACCATGGCAACAGCACTGCCATCGGTCGCCCTTCAAATCAACCTTCTCATTATTCGGCAGATAGGGCTGGAGCAATAGCACAGCTATAGGGCATTTGCCTTGCACGCAGCCAACATGGCCGACCTGAGTTTGATTCCTCAGCCCCTCTCGGAGAGCCCGGCAAGCGACCAAGAGCATCTCGCCCGCACGGCAGAGCCTGGCAAACTACCCGTGATGTATTCGATATGCCAAACACAGTAACATCAAATCTCACGATGGAGACATTACTGGGCCCGCTCGAGCAAATCAATGAACAACGGGAGGACTGTGACTGAATGCCTGAGTATCAACATTGTGCCAAGCACCGTCCAACAGATGCTGGACATGGCAAAGAACAGCGTGGCCAGATCTGCAAGCCATGAGGATCTTCTGCCCTGGAGTGAGGGGGCTAGACCAGAAAGCGCTTTCAGGTGTGATGCATATGTGTGAGAGAGAGTGCCAGAGCATTGCTGTGACGGAGCAGAGCGCCTGGAACGTGGCAACCAGGGAGAGTAGGTGCTCGGCCAACGGGACCTCTGTTCTAGGTAGGACAGCTCTATGGAGCCCTGCGTTTGGGCTGGTTGGTCAGCAGATCCCCTCACTGAAGGCAACAGGCTTGGATCTCTTGTTCAGCCATTGCTAAGTCCAGACCAATGTCACTTACCTTTGGGCCAAGCTCCTGTTTCTCTTCCCTGGGCTCCCCAGAAATGCTATCCTAAACAGCTCCATGCGTGACCCTGCATCTCTAGATTTTACATCTTTGTGTCGTTTTCTTTTTGGTTTGTTTGTTTGATAGGCTTGGGTTTGGGGGCCATACTTGGCAGTGCTTGGGGGTCACTGCTGGCGGTGCTCAGGGGGGAACCGGATAAGGTGCCAGGGTAGAATCAGGATCAGTTGCATGTAAGGCCAGTGCCTTAACCCTTGGACTCTCTCTTGGGTCCCTGGACCCGAGCACTGCACACCTAGAACACTGACCCTCACCCAGTCCCAAAGAGCCACTGTTCCAGGCAAAGCATTTGCACCCAGGGCAGCTCCTGAGCCAGAACCGTGGTGCTCAACTTGTCAAGATTACTGCGGGGAGCAGCAGTGAATCTTCTAAGATAGTAACCCTTTGCCCCCCCCCCCCCCTTTTTAAAATCTCTCCCTCTCGTGCAGGGGCGGGGGTTGGTTCTGAAGGAGATCACAGCAACGCACCACCCTTTTGCCTGATGATATTCTGCAGCCAACATTTTAAGTTTAAATGGAGTCCCCAAGCAAATTGGTCCGAAAGGGTCCTCTTACTGTTCATTAACTACAAAACAAATCAAAGGCTCCCCTCCTTTTGTGCCCCCCCACCCTTGCGCTGGGGCTTCTTGGGAGGTCTGTTCGTCTATTCATATGTTAATTCTGTGGAGCCCTCAATCTTTTCACAGAAGCCGGGTACAATGAGAGGGGACTCTGCATATTTCAAAAGAGCAGCATAGCTCCTTAAGGTGACCGTGCAGCATCACGCTGCAGGGAAATACAGTGCATTATGCTGGGGCCCCCTCTGCCCAGCGTTTATTTACAAGCAACATTCGAAAATGCATGGCATTTTTCTGTTAAGAGCTTGAATTTGACAATTAACCACAAATTGAGGTTGTTTTGTTGTTGTGTTGTGTGTGTGTGTGTGTGTTTTTTTTAAAGAGGTCCAGGTCTGCTACTCTACTTTCCTTTTTAAAAAAATGTAAATAGAAGAAATAAGAGAAAAAAAATCATCAGTTCCTGGAAAAGCACAGAAAGTGCTTTCCCTGAAACTGTTTAACTGTTCTTTGGAAAATGAAATCTCCTCGGAAAAAAAAATTCTGAGCTGGCAGGGAAGTGGACAATGTGTATAACTTAATATTTGAAATCTCTCTTTTTCTCTCGATCTCTCTTTTTCATTATTAAGCCTAATGCGTCCTATCACAAGAGTGCTTAATGTTTCGGTTATAATTTCAGGTATGCAAATGATTCATTAGGGGAGTATTTGATAATCATATTTCAAAAAACTTCTGATAGACATTAATTGCTCCTTCTAGAATTATATTCTAGTGCTCAGTAATGACAAACACTGTGTATTAATTTCACATGTATTAGAAATAATGATTAAAGTAAAATCTATTTGATGTAATGACCATTAGTTCAGAGCTGTTGAGCGCTGCTTTGGGGCTTAAAATGAATAATAATGGCCCATTTTTCATCAGACAGATGTTCCATCTTATGTAAAAAGAAGTTACATCATTGAAAAAGAAAATGTGAAAGAATTAGAATATACCATACCACTAAGCTTGATTAGACAAATTGAACAATTAATGTCTGAAAAGCATTAGCATTTCCAAATGCTCTATAAGCTGTTTTTTATTTAATCATGTTTCCTATAGAATTTATTTTAAAAATCATTTACATGGAAGAATTTTAAAATTAGAATACAAATCCAAAATAACATGACTCAGGTTTATGATAGATTATGCAACAATGCAGTATGAAACCACAGACTGGTAAACAAACTTTTAATATTTAATTTTGAAAACAACTGCTCAAGTGGTTGTCTTCTGGATGGAATACTGGTCTTGATAGAAATGTGGAAGGAGATTTATTATTAATATTATTATTGTTTTATTATTTTGGGGAGACCACACCTAGCTGTGCTCAGGGCATACTCCTGGCTCTGTGCTCAGGGATCACTCCTGGTGGTGCTTGGGGGGGCCGCAGGCGGTGCCAGGGATTGAACCCGGATCCACAGCATATAAGTCAAGCACCCTACCTACTGCTCTAATCTCTCTAGCTCAAGTAGATGATTTTAGACTTAGTTTTCCTCTATTTTTTTTTACTATTTGCACTTTATACCATCTCTCTATATGCATATTTTTTGCTTTCTATTTGAGCACCAATAACAATTCATAGCCATGGATGGAAATGGAGAAGTAGCATTAGAGGCGAGTGACACAGGCATTCAAGAAACACACACACACACACACACACACACACACACACACACACACACACACCCTTCTGCATGTAGAGGTTCATTTCCCAGCCCTGCCTCTTTGTATCCAGGAAGCCTTGATCGGGTTGCTTATCACTTTTAAACTAAGAGTTCCTGCCTAATGGGATTGACAGGAGGAGTGAAGTGAGTTTCTGTGAGACACCTGGCATATGGCGAAGTCTCAGTAAATGTCAAACATTATTTGCTATCAGACTACAATTATCTTACCTAATACAACTGTCCCCTCATGCCTCTTATTACTTCTCTTCACAGTACCAGCATTAGAATCATAGCTTCTTTACTCTAAAATAATTAAGGCAGTATTTATGTTGCTATTTATGGCAATGTATGGTGGAAAAAAATTAAAAAGATTTATTTCTCTCTTCTTTTTTTTTCTTCTTTCCTTTCTGCCACCAACGTTTCCTGGGTATCTGCAAGGTGCCATCCACTACACTCTATAGGCAAACATACCATTAAAAATCATCTATTCTTAACTAATGAGACTATGTTAAATTAAGACTATGTTTTTGTGCAGCAAAAGAAACTAACACATCATACACACTCATTGTACAAGTATACATATCTAAAAGATAGAATTTACACAACAACATAAAAGGTTGGCAACCTAGTGGGGGGAAATGGGCAAGTGATATGAACAGACATTTCTCTGAAGAAGACAAACAGGACTCCCAACCCCCAAAAGAAAATCAATTTTTGAAATTGAATCACTGTGACATAGACCATCACAAAGCTACTCATGATTGGGTTTCAGTCAGACACTACTCCAACATTCATCCCTCCACCAGTGTACATTTCCCATCACCAATGTCCCCAGTTTCCTTCCCGCCAACTGCCTCACTACCATCCTCTATGGTAGGAGAACTTTCTTCTTTCTCTCTCTCTCCTTTTGTCCATTATGGTTTGCAATACAAGTACTAAGAGGTCATCGTGTTTGTTCAAGGCTTTAGATATTTTCAATAAGATTTATTTATTTACTGCTTTTTGGGTCACACCCAGCGATGCTCAGGGGTTACTCCTGGCTCTGCACTCAGGAATTACTCCTGGCAGTGCTCAGGGAACCATATGGGATGCTGGTAATCAAATCCGAGTCAGCCGCATGCAAGGCACACGCCCTACCCACTGTGCTATCACTCCGGCCCCAAGGCTTTAAATATTTTTATCAGGAAGGCATAGCTGCAGTAGCTATTTTTGTTGTTGTTTAAACTGAGTGGTGTCTTTGGAGTGTGGATGGGACTTCCAGGGCTTTCAGAGGGACAGGGAGGTGGGGGAGGTAGCCCATCCCCACCCCCAAGAAAGCCTGGAGATTTCAGTAACAAAAAACACATAACCCAGTTTTTCAGCAGATTAATATTTCATTGAGGTCTGCCCCAAGACGTTGGAGTTTGTCTGGGGGCATAGCAGCAATTTTGTATGGAAGCAAGCAACTGCTGGGCACTCCGTTTGGGTGGACGCCAGGCAGACTTGCCCACCCTCAAGTCTATCTCAGTCTCTTCAGCCTTGTATGGGTCCGAGATTAACTGTGGCTTTTGATCTCTTTCAAGATTTATTTATGGGTCTCTGAAGCAAGGCCCTTAGGTAAACTTGTATGGCTGAGGCAGAGGGGGGCAGTGGGGGGGCATTTAGTTTTTGGGGAAACTTAGTCCTGAGTTGCTGAAGTTTGGCCATCAACTCAGGCACAGCTGAATGTGGGGCATCAGGAAGCCTGAAGGCACCATCAGGCTGCTGATGTACTTGCCGTGCGGGTCCAGGTTGACCTGATGGTGACACCACAGCCCTGGGTTACGGTAGGGACCAGGACCAGAGCTATGCTTGTGGTCTGGGAACTCTGGATGGCTGAAGCCACTAGACTAGCAGAGCCTGACCCAGGCCACACACTCCCACCCTGGGTCTCCAGACAGTTGGCACTCAGGAAGGTTTCCCTCCATAATAATATGCTGTGGGTGGCACAGATTGATGCGGGGAGAAATTGGAGGCAGGGCTGCCCCAACACGGAAGCAATAGCAGTTTTGAGTCTTGGGGAGGCTTCTAGGTCCAGGGTGGGCAGGGCACCAGGCCTATGGCAAGTTTCTACAGTGGCTCAGTCGCCCAAGTTGGTCACTCACCGCTCACCGTGGTACTTCGGGTCCCACTGCAGGTCACAGGGTGTGCCCTGAGCCAAGGCGGCTACAGTTTTTTCAATCTTTTCTTTTTTGTTTTTCTTTTTGCTTTTTTGGTCACACCCAGTGATGCTCAGGGATTACTCCTGGCTCTGCACTCAGGAATTACTTCTGGTGGTGCTTGGAAGCCCATATGGGATGCCAGGGATCAATACCCAGTTGCGTGCAAGGCAAACACCCTACCTACTGTACTATTACTCGGGCCCCAATTTTTTAGAATTGGCGTAGCTTCCAAGCCCAAGCTGGCCACTCATGACGGGAACCTGGGATGCTCCAGCAGTCCCAGGCATCAGGTTGGCCTTGAAAAGTGCCTTTTGAAAGAATTGACACTTGCATCCATTCCCGCGAGATTATGGAGTGTTTCTGTGCTGTAGCGCTGCACAGTTCAGTTCCGAGAGCTGCCACTGCTCTACTCGCCGGCTCCTGCGTTCCCGCCTCTATCGTGGCTCCTCCGAAAAACAAACATTGACATCACTTACTGCTCGGGGAAAGGCACGTCAAAGCCCTAAGGAGCGATCACTGCAGGGGGGAAAGAGGGACCTTTGTCAAAAAGATTGGAAATGCTTGTGGGTGAAGATGTGGAGGAAAAGGAGCTGCTGTGCACTCTTGGTGCGACAGCCAACTGGTGCAGATTCCGTAGAAAAGAATATGGAGAAAAAAAAAGAATATGGAGAGTCCTTTCCAAAGGGAAAAGGACAGTCAGGCATATGAACCAAAGGCTAGGGTACAGACTTTGCATATGGGAACCCCAGCTTTGATCCCTGCCACTACATGTGCCCCTCCCCCACACCCCACACCAGTCCTACTGAGTGCAACTACTGAGCACCATTGTGTGTGGTTCCCCAACATAAAATAAAAAGGGAAATGCCATATGACCCAGCAATACTAGTATTGCTATATACCTATATACCATGCCCATGAAAATCGTATCCAAAGGCTGTACTGCACCACTCTGTGGGTTAAAACATTATTTGCAGTAGCCAAGCATGGGGGAGTCGATTTCTGTGCCCCTAAACATAAGACTAAGTCAAGAATTCGTGATTTAGGGGTCAGAGAGATAGTACAGCAGGGAGGGCATTTGCCTCATAGGCAGTTGGCCAGGGTTCCATCCCCAGCACCACCTCGGGTGCCCCAAGAATCACCAGGAGTGATCTCTGAGCATCAAGCCAGGAGTAAGCCCCAAGAACAGTCAGTTGGAACCATGACCAACCCCCAGCTAGAAATTGTGGTTTATATACTCAATGAAATACCACACAGCCATTAAAAAAGATGAAATTGTGTCCTTTGACACAAAATGAATGGATATTGGACTGGAGTGATAGCACAGCAGGTAGGGCATTTGCCTTGCAAGCCACCGGCCCGGCCAAGCCGGGTTCTATTCCTCCACCCCTCTCGGAGAGCCCGGCAAGCTACCGAGAGTATCTCACTTGCACGGCAACGCCTGGCAAGCTACTCGTGTCGTATTCGATATGCCAAACACAGTAACAAGTCTCACAATGGAGATGTTACTGGGCCTGCTCGAGCAAATTGATGAACAATAGGAAGGCAGTGTTACATTGCTATTGGGATAATCCTGCTGTAAATGAAGTAAGTCAGGAAGACAAATACTGGCTGGTTTCACTCATATGTGGTGTGTGAATAATTAAGACATGAACATGACAAGAACATAATAAAGCTGGCTCCTAGACTCAGTGGAAACTGTGCTGGTTATGGTGCAGGGGGAGAGAGGAAGGCATGGAGAGAGGGGTCTTTGGAGGAGGTGGCACTGGAACTGTGATGGTGGGTACAGTGATCTGTGTGCCAGAAGCTAATCCCCCACAATCCATAATACCACAAGTGCATAAAAAAAGAAAAAAACAAAATGCAGTATATAAATACTGATGATTTAAAAATGGTTAATCCCAAAATTTCGAACGGGATCGGACCACCGTCTCCTTCGTGCAAAATTCTACTTCACAGAGCGGGAAGAAAGGGCTGCAAAGTTCAAAAAGAGAACTCCCAGAATGACCACCAACTGGGAACTCTTTGGTACTATTGTGGCAACATGGGAAGATGCCATTGTTGACAACATTGACAAGGAATACGATCGACTGGTTCAGCACCTCCATGAATGTGCGAGGAACGCCAAGAGAGAGATAGCCACAAAAAATCGCCTATCTTCGAAAACTCTTGAGCTAATTCACCAGCGTGGTTTGGCGCATGCCTCAGGCAGCCGCAAGCTAACGTCCGAGCTCGCAAAGCAGTGCAGAGATGCGATCAAGGAAGACCTCAAAGAGAGAAGAGCAGAAGTACTGGTAGATGCGGCAGAAGCCGGGAAAAGTATTCGTAACGCCCGCCTGTCCTTCGCCAACTACAAGACCAAGATGACTGCCCTCCGACGTCCTGATGGATCCATCACATCCTCCAGAACGGCAATGGAGAAGATTATCCATGACTTCTACTCAAATCTCTTCGATAGCCATGTCCACTTGCCGACATACCAAATTCCACAGGATGGATATGTCGTTCCCAACGTTCTCCCTTCCGAAATCCAACACGCCATTTCGTCGGTAAAGAAACAAACAACACCCGGCCCAGACAAGGTCAGACCTGAACACCTGAAGAACCTGCCGTCAGTACTCATCAATACACTGGCTCGGCTCTTCACACGCTACCTGTCTGAATGCAAGGTTCCCTCCCAGTGGAAAACCAGCAGGACCGTACTACTGTTGAAGAAGGGAGACATCCATGACATTGGCAACTATTGCCCGATCTGCCTATTGTCTGTCATCTACAAGTTGTTCACTCGAGTCATCCTAAATAGGATTGGCAGAACACTAGATGAAGGACAACCATGCGAGCAATCCGGGTTCCACAAAGGATTCAGCACCATCGACCATATCCACGCGATAACCAAGCTCATTGAGGTTTCTCGGGAGTTCAAGATGCCGCTCTGCTTAACGTTCATTGATTTAAAGAAGGCCTTTGATTCTGTTGAGACGGAAGCAGTCATTGAAGCCCTAGCCAATCAGGGCATTCAAGCCCAATACATCAGATCCTCCGTGAGCTGTATTGCGGATTCACTACCAGGATCTCACCATTCTACAAAGAAGTGATCGTTGATGTCAAGAGAGGGGTGCGGCAGGGTGATACCATTTCACCGAAACTCTTCAGTGCCACCCTCGAGAACATCATGCAATGACTGGAATGGGAAGGAATGGGAGTGAAGATAGATGGTCGGCAACTACACCACCTCCGTTTTGCTGATGACATTGTTTTAATAACACCAAACATCAGCCAAGCGGCACAAATGCTGGCCGACTTTGACCGTGAGTGTGGAAAGGTAGGACTACAGCTGAATCTTACGAAGACAATGTTTATGAGAAACAGCCTCGTTCCTGACGCCCCATTCGCTCTCAACGGAACGACCATCTCCGAATGCAACACCTATGTGTACCTAGGTCGAGAGGTCAACATGACAAATGACCTGGCACCCGAGCTGCGCAGGAGGAAGAGAGCGGCTTGGAACACCTTTAAGAACGTCAAAGAAATAGCTAAGAGGACGAAGAACCTCCGGCTCCGGGCACATCTCTTTGATTCCACTGTTCTTCCTGCATTAACATATGCCTCAGAGACCTGGGCCCTACGCAAACAAGATGAGAACGCTATTCAGGTTTCCCAAAGAAGAATAGAAAGAGCTATGCTTGGAATATCACGTTTCACTCAAATGAGAGAAAGAATCTGGAGTTCTGACATCCGTCGACGATCAAGAATCAGGGATGCTGTCTCATTTGCCAAGGTGTCAAAAATCAGATGGGCTGGTCACGTAATGAGATTTAAAGACGACCGCTGGACTAGAGCTGTTACCGACTGGATTCCACGGGATGTCAAAAGACCGCGTGGCCGCCCACCTACCAGATGGTCAGACTTCTTCGTCAAGATCATGAACGATCGGTTTGAGGCCCTTCATGTTCCCGGAGCGAACAGATGCCATTGGGCTACACTAGCACACGACAGGAACAAATGGAAACGTTACTGGCGCCCACTCGAGCAAATCGGCGACTAACAGGAAGTTAAGTGATTAAGTGAATCACTGTGTATATAGATGATGTGGCTTGGCTGACAACATATAGCCACGTTTATAAAATGTAACAGGGATAGGCAAGGCTTGTATTATCAACAAGTAAATCATCGAAGTTTCCTAGGAATGCAAGATTTCATTTCTGCCACGTAGGTCACAGGTGACCCACCTCCAGCTGTTCCTGTTCCAGCAACAAGGACCTCATTGCTTACAGAATGATTCCTTTTCTTTACTGAACAGTTTCTGATAACAAAATGTGCTTTTTTTGGTTTGTTTTGTTTGGGAGGGACACACTCAGCAGTGCTCAGGAGCTTCTCCCAGCCCTGTGCTTGGGAGTCACTCCTGGAGGAGCTCAGCGGACCATGGAGTACTAGAGATTAAGCCCGGGCGCCCCACATGCGAAGTAGGTGTTAAGTTCATTGAGCCACCTCTGTAGCCCTGTCAGGATGTGCTCTTGCACAGAGGTTGAGTAGTCAACATGAATGAGGCCCTGGGTTCGACCCTGACTGCCTTCCTTGTCTTACTTGGAAATGCTTCACTTCCAAGTAGTTGCACTACTAGAGTAAGGGCCCAGGTCCTCTGACTCCTGGGGCCGGAGACATAGGACTGCGAGTAGGACACTTCTTGCATGTGGTCGATCTGGGTTCCATTGCACGCATCCCATATAGTCTCTCAAACACTGGCAGGAGTGATTCCTAAATGCAGAACCAGGAGTAACCCTCCTCCAGCATTACCGTGTTTGCCCCTCAAAAATAGACCGTGCAGAAAACAGATGCTCTGACTGCTGGTCCGATGCTCTCCAGAGCACCTTTGAAATCAAAATCTCTTTCAGGTTTAGATGTTGTTGAGCACCCTGGTCTGACTCTGTGGGGACTCCAAAGGTTTCCTAGGCAGGGCCTCCCGGATATCTACCGGAGGGAGGGAGCAGTTTCCCGCTAGAGGGCTCTATCTGTTTTCCAGTCGCGCTAGTTAAAAAGTGTTTTTCCTCAGTTATTCTCAGCAGGGCCTCTAAACACAAGTCAAGTTTTCTTGATATTATATCCATTTTTTTGGTTAGCAAGCCTTAAAATAAGTCAGAAAAATTTTGTTTATGCTCACTGGGAACAAATGACCCTACTCATTTGCTCACCTTGGACGCTGAATTAATTTTGGTTTATTTTGTTGGCCATATCCGGTGGTGCTCAGGGCTTTCTCTTGGCTCTGGGTTGAAGGATCACTCCTGGAAGGTTCAAGGGGCCATTATGGGGGACTGGGGCTCAAAACCAGATCAGCCACATGCAAGGTAATACCGTAAACCACTGCAATATTGCTCCAGCCTCAAGACACTTAAATTATTAAAATGGAGAACACTTGAACTTAAGATTAGTCCTAGAAAATGTACACTTCTGAAATAGACGCGAGTGCCAGAGTCCGGGAAATCTCTGATGAGGTCAAGTTGTAAATGGCCCAAGAACTGCTAGTTTAGTGAGTAAGCTGCTCAGGACCGGTGGCAGGTGCCTTTCATGGCTGAGGACCCAGAACAAGCCTTGGGTTTGGCCGGGAGGGGGCAGCAGAGAATCGGTGAATCAGGTGAAGCCAGCATGGGGGGGGGGGGGGGGCAGCGAGCGGAGAGCACTAGGAACCCTCTGAAGGGAATTTAAGCCGCTCAGTGAAATGGGTAGCAAAGATGCTAAAGGACTCAGAGGCTCACTAAGATAATATGAGCTGGGCGGAGGAGCTCCACATCAGGAGACAATTGTAGGAGACTGTCTGGTCCAGTTTCCAGAGTTCGGCCAGTTGAATGGAGTGCCTATGAGTCTCATTGGAGTTGAAGACAGAGGGCATGCAAGGTTGGCATGAACTGGGGCTTTGGCTTGCAGCAGCTTGGAATCTCTTGAGTGTCAGTTGCTTATGGACGAAAGGGGAATAAATAGTGCTTTAGCCATAATTTTATGAAAGAATGGTGGCGACTGCAAAATAATTAAAAATGATGTAATAGTCACAGTCACCTCGAAAGCTGCTCCTTGAAAGCCAACCCATGTACCGATGAGGACTTGAGGAGCCACCAAGTGGAATCTTTCCACCAGGAAGGCTATTGGGCCTTTTCCTGGCTCCCTTGGAGACCCCATGGTAGAAACTTTTTCCTGAAGTGGCATCTAATCCTGACATCTTTGGGATGTGTTTCCATTCCTTTTTTCCTTTTTTTTTTTGCTTTGTGGGTCACACCCAGTGATGCTCAGTGGTTCCTCCTGGCTCTGCGCTCAGGAATTATTCCTGGCAGTGCTTGGGGGACCATGTGGGATAATAGGTTTTAAACCCAGGTCGGCCGCGTGCAAGGTAAACAACCTACCCGCTGTACTATAACTTGGCCCTATCTTTTCCTTTTGTTGTTAGGGTGATTAGTAACCAGGGGTCACACACTTGGTTTCGGTATTCTGAAACCACACATACTTGGTGCTAGGTTTCCAAAGGGCTGGAGTGATAGCACAGCAGGTAGGGCGTTTGCCTTTCATGAGCTGATCCGGTCCGACCTGGGTTCAATTCCTCCACCCCTCTCAGAGAACCCGGCAAGCTACTGAGAGTATCCCACTCTCACGGCAAAGCATGGCAAGCTACCCGTGATGTATTCAATATGCCAAAAACAGTAACAAGTCTCACAATGGAGACGTTACTGGTGCCCGCTTGAGCAAATCCATGAACAACGGGAGGACAGTGCTACAATGCTACAGGTTTCCAAAAGACAGTGCTCTGGAGATTGTACTTAGTATGTTCTATGGTGCCAGGGTTAAAACTTGAAGCCTCAGGCTGTAAGGCAGATGCTCAGAGACCCTTTCAGATTTTTTCTCCCGGGGTCTTTTTTTTACCCTTTCATATCTTTAAAAATAATTTGAATTATTATTTTTGTTTTGGGGGCCACACCCAGTGGTGCTCAGGGCTTACTCCTGACTTGGCACTCAGGCATCACTCCTTGTAGACTCGGGGGACCATATGGGGTGCCTGGAATCAAACCTAGGTAGGCCGTGTGCAAGGCAAGTTCCCTAACTGCTGTACTATCACTCGGTACTTCCCTCGCTCCCCTGGATCATTTTAAAGTCAGACAAAAACAAAGGGGCCAGAGAGACAGTACAGTGAGTAAGGCCTCTTTTGAGTGTGCCCAAGCCCAGTTCAGTCTCTTGCAACACAGATGGTCCCTGAGCCCTAACAAGAGTGATCTCTGATCACACAGCCAGGGGTAAGCCTTGATAACTGCCAGATGTGTCCCCCAAATGAAGAAAAAAAAATAAACAGATTATTTTAAAAGTCTGAAAATAAATTTCTCTACTGCCAGCAGCAAGCATGATGATATTCATATAATTCCAATGATCTCCATCCGTACAGTCTCTTAGGCTTGTTGACATCTGCCGTTGGCATAAGAAACCCTGCTTGAATGTTGGATCAGAATTTATGGGTTTGAAAACAGGCTCTACCTTTGGGGGATTGGGAGGGTCAGGGTGGATCAACTGGGGAGAGACTCTCAAGGGATTCTGTGTGGGGAGATTCTTGAGAATAACCCCTGAGATCAGATCACAGTTGGGCAGGCCAGAGTGACAGTATAGTGGCTGACCTGGGTTCATTCCCGGGCATCTCAGAACATTCCCTGTGTACCACTAGCAGGAATTCCTGAGTGAAGAGTTGGGCATAACTCCTGAGCACCGCTGGGTGTGGCCCCAACCCCCCCAAAAAAAGACAGATCACAGTGGGGCTGGGGAAGCCTGAATTTTTAGGCATGCCACCAGAAATGAGTTTCTTTTAAAATTTTTTTTTGAATTTTTTTATTTATTTTAATTTTTTTAATGAATCACCATGAGATGCAGTTACAGATTTACAAACTTTCGTGATTATGTTTCAGTCATACAGTGATCGAGTACCCATCGCTCCACCAGTGCCCATTCTCCACCATCAATGTTCCCAGTGTCCCTCCCCCGCCCCCTACCTCTTCCTGGTGCTTTCTATCAGAGTACTAGCACACTGGTGCTAGAGTGCAAAAATAACACACACGGAAGTAAAGGTCTGGGGCACAAGGGGGAAGAAGGCAAAGCTAGAGAGGGGGCAGCTTCACTGGAGCCAACACCTCTTTAGGGCTGGCCTGGATGCAGACATTGGCGTGCCTGGTCTCGCACTTCATTCTCCACGTGCCCAAATTCAAAATAAGTCCCAAGTTGGTTGCCACCACTGGAGTGAGATGCAGAAGGAGAAGCCAGGTAGGAGAAGGCAAGTGGCAGTCTATCATTACAGTAGCCTGTGTGTACTAGCCGGGAAAAGGACCGAGACAGGATTTTATTTATTTTATTTTACTTATTTATCTTTTATTTTCACTTTTGGGTCACACCTGGCAATACTCAGGAGTTTCTCCTGGCTCTGCACTCAGGAATTACTCCTGGTGGTCCTCAGGGGACCATATGGGATGCAGGGGATCGAACCTGCGTTAGCTGCATGCAAGGCCCTACCCACTGTGCTATCTTTCTGGCCCTATATTTTATTTTTTTTTATTACAAAAAAAGGTTTATTGGCACCATGCCAGCTGGCTGGAAGACAGCAGAGTCATGTTCTCAAAGCTACCATCTTTTTTTCATGGTTACAAGAAAGGAATTTTATAGGGAAAGGAACAGGAAGGATGGGAGGGGCTGCAGACCTGTGTGCCCCAGAATAAGAAATAAAACTCCCTCCCGGCCTCTAGAAGGATTTCAGCTTGGAAGAGCTTTGGGAACATAACCTTTAGGATGCCTGGAGCCTGTGTTGGAAGATCTATTAGGAATATTTTTTTTCCTCCTTCAGAACACAGCAGCACAAATTTCTGGACCATTTTAGGACTTTGGGCATCGATATAATGAAGAGCAGATGCTGAGTTCTATTAGAAAGTTCCAGTACTTTCTTTACTCCCCCACCCTTCAACTTATCTTTTCCGTGTCCCTCCCTTGTGGTTCCAAGGATGGAGGGTCACACTCACATGAGGTGGTATATGGACACTTACATGGTGGTGGTGCTGGTTGGGGGTCCTACTTACTTAAGTTGTGTGTCCACGGGCTTCTGGTTGTCATATTTGTGAGGAAGGTTGTACACTCAAGGTGCAGTGCTCACACATGGCTGTGAACTGGAGAGAGAGGACGTTGATGTGGTGCTGGGGCCCTGTGCAGGAACACAGTGGTTGTGCTTAGCACAGGCGGGTGGCAAAGGTGATTGCACTCATGGCCTTGCACTTCCAAAACTGGCATTTTTAGTGATTAATTTCTTAATTTGGCCACACCCTGTGCTGCTGAGAACTGACCCCTGGCTCTGTGCTCGGGGACTGTTCCTGGTAGTCTCAGGGGACCATATGGGATACTAGGAAACATATATGGGTCGGCTACATGCAAGGCAAGTGCCCTAGCTGCAGCGCTATTGCACTTTAAGCTCCATGCCCATCTGTTACTTTCTTTACAGGAAAATAAGCAAATAACTCATGGGAATTCAAGTGCAATTGAAATTTATTTTTCGAACTATGTTAGCTATCAGACTGACAATTGGGGTGTTGTGTTTGCTTTGTGGGGGACCTCCAAAGCAGTGCTCAGGGAAGTGTGGGGGCCCCTCCCAGCAGGACTTGGTCAATCGGGCTGGTGGTTCACAGCAAGGGCCTGAGGATATGGTTCTTCTTGTGACCAACAGAACCAACCCTTGGATGTTCAGGAGGCCAGGAAGGGCTGTGGCTCAAACCCCATTCAGGCACATGCCCTAATCACTGTAGTCGCTCCCTGACCAAGCATGGGATCTATTTTTGTTTGTTTGTTTGTTTGTTTTGCTTTTTGGGTCACACCCGGGGCGATGCACAGGGGTTACTACTGGCTCATGCACTCAGGAATTACTCCTGGTGGTGCTCAGGGGACCATATGGAATGCTGGGAATCAAACCCGGGTCGGCAAACACCCCACCCACTGTGCTATGGACTCCAGTTCGGGATCTGTTTTATGATAAAAATCATTGCTTATTTCAAAGACTGTCTGCACACACACAATTAAAAAAGAAAGGCTAGAGCCAGAGCGACAGTGCAGCAAGTAGGATATTTGCCTTTCATGGGGCCAGCTCGGATTCAGTCATCCCTGAGCACAAAGTCAGGAGTAATTCCTGAGCCCTGCCAGGCATAGTTCACAAAAGCAAGCAAAATGTAAAAGGCCATGATTTTAGACCAGAATCCACAAAATACATCTAGGATAACAGAGCAGGTTCCAGGATATTGACCTCAGAGAAACCTTAAGTGATTCAAGCATACTGGCAAAGAAAACAAAAGCCCCCAAAATTTAAAATGCATCAAACTAAGAGGGTTTTGTATGGCAGAAGAAACTTGGGCAAGATTTTCAAAAAACCCTAATTAATGGGACAAAATATTTTCTCACCATCTGTTAGATCCAGGGCTTACATGTACACACACATATGTATATTCCAGCCCAGTGACAGGGAGATGGTTCTTGGGGAGCAAAAACTCAAGACCAGAAAGAAAAAAGATGAAATTTTGCCCTTTGCTATAACAGGGATGAAACTAGAGGGTACCATGGGAAATGAAACCAGGCAGAGGGAGAACAGATGCCAGATGATCTCACTCATCCTTGCTACATCAGGGAACAAAGGGAGGGAATAGACAGTATCTAATGGCAATGAACCCTTGGATACTGACTATGCAACTGAGAGGTCCAAACAGTGGACACCATGGACGAGAAGTGGCATAAGGACAGTGGTGGTGGGTCTTGTGGTCTTTGGTGGTGGGGATGGCAGTCACTTTGTACACAACAACCATACATGTTAACACTATTGTCATCACGTTCCTTAGCTACAATAACAAAGAAAATGCATTGTGAATTATCACTTAAACTCACATTGCTTTTTTTTTTATTTTGGATTTTTTTTTTGGGAGGTGAGGGGCACACCCAGCAGTGTTCAGGGGTTATTCCTGGCTCTGTACTTAGGAGAGTCACCTGCTGGTGCTCAGGGGACCATATGTGAAGCCAGGGATGCCAACAGGGTCAGACAGATTCAAGTCAAGTACTTCATCCCTGTGCTATGTCCCCAGCCAGACATTGACTGTCTTTTAATCTTTAAAATTGATTTACTTCATTTGACATGTTGCTTTTTTAG
The DNA here is from genome assembly GCF_029834395.1 of Sorex fumeus. Taxonomy (NCBI): domain Eukaryota; kingdom Metazoa; phylum Chordata; class Mammalia; order Eulipotyphla; family Soricidae; genus Sorex; species Sorex fumeus. The sequence continues at coordinate 12,447,000 of NW_026606132.1, forward strand.
GTCACATCCGGTCTCCCTGGCACTGCTGAGCAAGTGCTTTATATCCTGTTCTAACTCTCTGACACTGCTTTTTAAAAAAAAAAACCCTTTCCTCTCTTATCATACTCTATATCTGTTTTCTCTTTTTTGTGAAGCAAGTTGTATATTTTTATTGAATAAAATTTACTTAGAGGTGAGAGGAGAGAAAGAAAAATACATGTTCATGAGAGAACATTACAGACTTCTGAGGGGGGGAAGCAGGGAGAGACAGAGAGAGAGACAGGCAGAGAGAGAGACAGACAGACAGAGAGAGAGAGAGAGAACTGTTCAAGTGAGAACACAGGCTTGAAGCAAACCTATTTTCCTGTTTGGTACCAATATTTTGTTTGTTTTGTTTTGTTTTGTTTTTGTTTTGCTTTTTTGAGTCACACCTGGCAATGCTTAGGGGTTACTCCTGGCTCTGCACTCAGGAATTACTCCTGGTGGTGCTTGGGGGACCATATGAGATGCTGAGAATTGAACCTGGGTTGGCCGAGTACAAGGCCCTACCTGCTGTGCTATTATTGCTCCAGTCCCAGGTGCCAGTATTTTTTTAAAATAAATTTTTCTTTTATTTAATCACTGTGAGACAGACCCTTACAAAGCTGCTCATAATTGGTTTTAGTCAAACGATGTTCCAATACCCATCCCTCCACCCATGGTGCCAGTATTTTTATCCACCATTTTTAACACCTGAAGTATAGAGTTCCCTGTCACTGTCGCTGTCCTCCCGTTGTTCATCGATTTGCTCGAGCAGGCCCAGTAACATCTCCATTGTGAGACTTGTTGCTACTGTGTTTGGCATATCAAACATGTCACGGGGAGCTTGCCAGGCTTTTCCGCGCAGGTGAGATACTCTCGGTAGCTTGCCGAGCTCTCTGAGAAGGGCGAAGGAATCGAACCTGGGCCGACCAGGTCGGCCGCGTGCAAGGCAAATGCCCTACCCACTGTGCTATCGCTCCAGCCCAGAGTTCCCAGTAAAATTAATAAATCTCTAACTGTACTATCAGAACACCCAGAAGAGGAGAGGCGTTTTTGCCAAGATTATAAATTGCCTGTCTTCACTGAAACACATACTGCTGTGCTTCCACCAGCCTCTCTGCAGGGTGAATTCATCTGCATGGTACCATCTGCCTACGTGGGTCCTGCTTTTGGATCTAGAGGTGCTGCTCAGCAAACAGCTCAAACTTCAGCAGCTCTGCAGCGGTTGGGCATGTCAGTTAATGTGCTTTCGCACATGAATTCACCCTGCCTGCTACCCATGGGAGACCCACCCACTACTCCACAAGAGACCGGTGATGATGTGGGGATGCTCTTTAACTGTGCAGATGGATTGCGTGGTCTGTGACCTCCGTGTACCATAGGGATGATATTCCATCAACAGGAGATGCTAGTGTCTGTCAGCTCCTGCTGTAAAGGAGAGGGATTGCAGAGATTAAGGCACTTGCCTTGCATATGGTCGACCCCTGTTCAATCCCCAGCCCTGCGTCTGGTTCCTCGGAGTACCGTCAGGGGTTATTCTTGAGCACAGAGCCAGGAGTATCCCCTGAACACCAGTAGGTATGGCCTCGAAACAAAAAACAAAATTACTGGACTTTCTGTTCTTTCTGGTTGCCTGGTTTTTTTTTTTTATTTGGTGAACCTCTTTATTTGGGAGTCACACCCAGGGATACTCAGGGATTACTCCTGACTTTGTGCTTTGGAAGACACATGATTGAACCTGAGCCTTCTGCAGATAAGGTGTGTGTTCCAGGGGCCAGAATGATAGTACAGTGGATAGAGTACAATATGCCTTGCACACAGCTGACCTGGGTTTGATCCCTGGCACCCCATATAGTCCCCTGAGCCCACCAGGAGTGATCCCTGAGTTCAGAGCCAGGAATAAGCCCTGAGGACTGTTGGATGGGCCCCAAAATCCAACAAAAAAGAGAAATATAGTATGTGTTCCAGACCTTTGAGCTGCACCCTTGGCTCCAAGATTTGTTGATTTTAAAGTAACTCTAATTCTGCCTAACATCAACATCTCGGATTAATACCATCTGAAAGGTTATGAAATGACTCATAGCTACCACCGCTAAGGCAATTTGCAAGTTACTCAGTGCAAATAAACATAAAAATTGTGCATCTTGTACCCTGACACATATTAAAACTAGGAATGATGCCAGATGAAACAATTATGTGATTGAGCAGTCAGAAAATCTCCTTTAAATAGTTTAAGCTGCCCAGATATTTGTACACATAGAATGTGCTATTTTATAGCTCACATATAATAGTATATAGCATTATAGCTTCTGTACAAATTTAGAGAGAGAGTATTTTAGGATATTTTAAAATTCACTGTAGGCCAAGGGCTAAAAGGGTTTTTTTGTGGGGGGAGAGGGCTGGGGCCACACCTGGTGATACTCAGAAGCTACTCCCCTGTAGTGTTCAGCGGACCATGAGGTACTGGGGATACTGCATACGAATTATGTGATTCAGCCTATTGTACTACCCTTCCAGGCTGCTCATAGGACTTTAAAAGCTATTTTATTTGATTAAAGAACCATGATTTGCAAGGTTATCGCTAGTTATGGTTTATTTATTTATTTGTTTATTTTTGCTTTTTGGGTCACACCCGTCAATGCACAGGGGTTACTCCTGGCTCTGCCCCTCAGGAATCACTCCTGGTAGTGCTCGCGGGACCCTATGGGATGCTGGGAATCGAACCCAGGTCAGCCGCATTCAAGGCCAACACCCACCCTCTGTGCTATCGCTCTAGCCCGATAGTTGAGGTTTAGACATATAATGTTCTAGCACCAGCCCCAGCCCCAGTGCCATCTTCCTTCTACTAGTGTTCCCAAGTTTCCTCCTGTACCTCTGTTGACAGGACATGTTAGAATTTGGGGTCTGGTGGGGTTTGGATCGTGTGCTTTCAGTTTTGTTGGGTCTCTGGTGTGGGCTGTACCATTCCCCCACACTACCAGTGCACTTGGGCCCCTCATCCCTGCTCCCCCAGGACTTCCCTTTCTCATCTTCTTCATCCCACCCGCAATTTCTTTCTTTTTTTTTTATTTAATTTTTATTAGTGAAACACCATGAGGTTCAGTTGTAGACTTGCAAATTTTTGTGCTTGGGTTTCAATTATACAATGATCAAATAAATACCCATCCCTCCACCAGTGCTCATTCTCCATCACCAATGATCCCAGTATCTATCCCACCTCCCTTCCCACCATTCCACCCTGCCTCCGTGGCAGGGCATTCCCTTTTGTTCTCTCTCTCCTTTTGGGTGTTGTGGTTTGCAAATGAGTCATTGGGTGGCAATCGTGTTCGGTCTATAGTCTACTTTCAGCATGCTTCTCCCATCCTGGGAGGGGCCTCCAAACACCCTTCATTTGGTGCTCCCTTCTCTATTTGAGCTGTCCTTTCCCCCCTAGCGTGTGTGGCTGGCCTCCAAGCCATGGAGCAAAACTCCTGATACTAATCTCGGCCACTCTTGGGTATTAGTCTCCTATTTTGTTACTTTATGCTCCCCAGATGACTGCAATCGTTCTATGTCTATCCCTCTCTTTCTGACTCATTTCGCTTAGCATGATACTTTCCATGTAGTACCACTTGTAGGTCACGGCACTGGCCAATCAAGTGAAAACAGGGATAGACAAATAGGACTATCTTAAACTAAGAAGATTCTGCACATCAAAAGACACAGTGACCATGTGGTACTACATGGAAAGTAGAAGCTGACAAATGATAAGACAGAGTCAATTTCTTTCTTTGTCCTTTTCCTCCCTATACGCTGCACTCAGGGCTGATCCTGGCACCCTGCTCTTTACTACATTATATTCCCGCACCCAGTTATTCACGGGGCTTTTTCTGTCTTATCATTTGTCAGCTTCTCTGTGAAGCTGTGATACTCCGTCCTACTCTGTCCAGGCCTCTGTCAATCAGGACATGATCATTTCTTTATTTGCAGTGCCAGAGATCAAACCCAGGACCTCACACGTGCAAGTGATCTACTGCCGGGTTATACCTGCAGCTTCTGTATTGAACCCATTCTGCCTCCTTAACTGCTGAGACATTGGGCGGAATCTAAGTTTCTCTCATCATCTGCTCTGCATGCAGGAGGCCTGCCTTTGATCCCCAGAAACACATGACCCCCTGAGTACTGTGAGGGAGTTATGCCCAGGCACACAGCTGGGCAGAGTCCCTGAACACTGCCAGGTGTGGCCCAAGAATTAAAATCTATCAAGTAGCAATCCACACTCCGCCCTCAAACTGCAGGCAATTGTTGAATGCTCACTAGGAATCTAGTGTTTGTTGATTGCTCATTAGAAATCCACCACAGTAGAAAAGGCAGAAGTCAAGGGCACAGGCTCAACCCGCACTTCTGGAGAAACACTAAGTACAGCAGTTGTATGGCTCCCATACATACATAGTCTAAATGCTAAGTCTAGTCTAAGAGCTGAAAGAGGAGTATTCTGGGAAGGCTTCCTGAAGGAAATGGCATCGAAGCATTAAAGAGCCTTGTTGGTTTTATTTTTTTATTTTAATCTTTGGGACACAGCCGGCAGTGCTCAGGGGATACTCCTGCCTCTGCACTCAGGAATCGCTTCTTTTGGGCATCAGGGAACAATAAAGGATGCCCAGGGATCAATCTGGGTTGGTGACCACGTGAAAAGCAAGTGCCCTACCCTGTCCTATGGCCCTGGCTAAGGAGCATCCTTAAAGATGCGAATTGAAGAAGATGAAGAGCAGGAGAAGGTTATTCTGAGGAGGGAGACTAGTGTGAGCACAGCAGGGAGTGAGATTAGGTTTTGTCTGCTTTGAGAAGAAAGAACTATGCTATGCGGTGTCCACACAACTCAGTGCCTCTTTGTTGGTTCAGTATCCAGACCAGCCAGAGGGAGACACCACATGGCCACAGAGCACCCTGACTAAGTCGGGATGGGCATGGTGGTTCGACTTCTTAAGCCTGGCTTCGACTGTAACTTTGCACAGTCTGTTCAGATGGGAGACGGCGATGGGCATGGTGGTTCTGAAGTTCTTTGTTGTTGTTGTTGCTTTTGTTTGGGGGGCCACACCCAGCAATGCTCAGGGGTGACTGCTGACTCTGCACTCAGGAATTACTCCTGGCTGTGCTCTGGGGACCATATGGGATGCTGGGGGTGGAATCGGGGTCCGCCACATACAAGGCTAACACCTTCCCCACTGTACTATCACTCTGGCCTCAAGAATCGGAAGTTCTTGACTCCAATAAATTATCTTGCCAGAATCAGAAGCATCTTCCAACCAACTGGCACCCCAAATGCTGTGGTAGGTTTGTTTGACACCAAAGGAGATGAACTGGCTGAAGTTTGAGATTAGACAAGTGACTGGGGCCAGATTATACTTAATCCCTTCCTATCTTTACTATGCAATGTAAATGTTTAGGCAATGCAGGATGCTTTGTTTGTGTTTTCTTCCCTCCCTCCTTCCCTTCCTCCCTCCTTCCCTCCCCCCTCCATCCCTCCCTCCCTTCCTCCCTCCTTTCCTCTCTCCCTCCCTCCTTCCCTCCCTTCCTCCCTCCCTCCTTCTCTCATCCTGCCTTCCCTCCTCCCTCCTTCCCTCCTTTCCTCATTCCCTCCTTCCCTCCTCCCTCCCTCCCTCCTTCCCTCCTTCCCTCCTCCCTCCCTCCCTCCTTCCCTCCTTCCCTCACTCCCTCCTCCCTCATTCCCTCCTTCCTCCTTCCCTCCTTTCCTCATTCCCTCCTCCCTCCCTCCCTCCTTCCCTCCTTCCCTCCTTCCCTCACTCCCTCCTTTCCTCCTCCCTCCCTCCTTCCCTCCCTCCCTCCCTTTCTCCCTTCCTCCCTCCCTCCTTCTCTCATCCTGCCTTCCCTCCTCCCTCCTTCCCTCCTTCCCTCCTTCCATCACTCCCTCCTCCCTCCTTCCCTCCTTCCCTCACTCCCTCCTCCCTCCTTCCCTCCTTCCCTCACTCCCTCCTTTCCTTCTCCCTCCCTCCCTTCCTCCCTCCATCCCTCCCTCTCTTCCTGCCTCCCTTCTTCCCTCCTCCTTCCCTCCCTCCCTCCTCCCCTCCTTCCCTCCCTCCTTCCTTCCCTCCTCCTTCCCTCCCTCCCTCCCTCCCTCCCTCCCTTCCTTCCTTCCTTCCTTCCTTCCTTCCTTCCTTCCTTCTGTTCTTGGGACCTCCCCAGTGGTGTACACAGGTGCATCCCTGCTCACTGCACAGGGATTGCTTCCTGCAGCACTCAGGGGGTCATATGGTGCCAGGAATCAAACCCAGGCCTCCTGCATGCATCAATATCTGTGATCCAGCCCTTTTCACTCTCTCTGGCCCGTACCAGAATGTCCCCCTGTCATTTTTATCCAGTTTTCCCCACAGAATACCCCTTTAAAGCAGGCAAGGAATATAGTTTTGGAACCATGGGAGAATTTTCTCATGTGTTTTCCTGCTTCCGGTTTCCCTCGCCTCTCCTTCCACAACCTACACAGTTATTGGTGTGATCCTCAGGGCTCAAATTCTTGGTAGGAGTGTTTATACACACTTGGTTGTGGAGACTGAAAATTGCGGCCCACTTGGTAATGTGGAGTGATGCTGGGAATTGAGTTTGCAGCTTCATGCCTCCAGGACAGGCTCTCCACGCTGAAACCCACCCCCAGGCCAAATAACATGTACATGTATGCAAGTGTGTGTGTGTGTGTGTGTGTATAACAGTTGTAAGAGCATGCCTGGCTTTGCTGGGTATGTGTGTAAGGAGGTACCAGGGAAGGAGCTCAGGGCGCGCCGTATCCTTGCCTTTATGGATGAGGAAGCTGATGGCTTGGTTTCCAGGTCTACTACACTGCCTTTGGAGGAGGTACTGGGAAGAGAACAGGTGTAAACAAATGATTATAATAAGCATCAATACTCGCCCGCTCTTCAAAGAAGTGGGATGTGCAAGCTTCCCTGGGGCGGAGGATGAGTCAGAGGAGGTGCCTCGCTGCTGAGAGCTGCAAAGCACAGTGCTGGCGACGAGCCGAGTTGAGGGCCAAGCCCTGGGCAGATGCCAGCTCTAGGCCAATCGGAGGAGGAGGCATCTGTGCAGGGAGAGGCAGAGGCTGGATGGGACCATCTCCTCCCCCCTCCCCCCCCCCCCCCGCCCAGTCACGAGCGGTTTCTTTCCGTTCCCTTTGTTGTCACTGTGATGACCAGGGGCTTGTGCTTTTGCTTCCTGGGCTCACCGAGGCGGGGGGGGGGGGGTTCCCAGCTCAGTCGTGCTGCTCCCACACATTTGCTCGCTGTATGCCAGACAGGGCACACTGTGGCATAGGGCTGGGGATGCCAAACAGCAGAGCCAGCAGGGACTGAGCTGGGGCATAGGGAGTGGTGCTGTGGGTGGAACTCTCCCACTGGCCTCAGGCTTGCACAACAGATGCCCGATCAGGAGCTAGCTCTCATTTGTTTGGGGGTCGGGGGTAGCCACATTCAACACTGCTCAGGGCTTAGCCCTGGCTCTGTGATCAGGGATCACCCCTGGCTGTGTTCAGGGAAACATACGTGGTGCTGAAGATGGAACTGTGATTGGCGGTGTGCAAGGCTTCATACTAGCTCTCCGGGCACCACAGGCAATCTCTTGTTCCCTTGATTCTATGGTCTTACCAAATTTCTAGAAGTAGAATTACTGTGTCAAAAGTCAGAGACATGAACAATTCTTCCTCTCTTGCTGAGTTATTGTCAGTGAGCACAGTGCGTATTATCAGGCACCGTTGTGAACCTGCGCATACCTTGACTCATTCTATATGTGACAGCAGTGTGTAAAAATGGTTTTCCTGTGTGGCAGCCAACTGGACCATATGGACTCATTTCATCATTGTCTGAGTTGCAACCCTCACATTGTCTGACCTTGTCTGGGGTGTCCATTTGGACTGCAAAGGGGAGTATTCACTGAGACTCTCTCTTCCTAGTGTGTGCTTTATTGAAATAAAGTCCCACTGTACTCCAGAACTTTCTGGGGACACCACCAAATGTACATACGTCAAAAACTTGTGAGCATGACTGTTCCATTTCATCCGTCCCAGGTGATGCCAGGATTGCAGAAGTCACTTCCTGCGGAAGCTTTGCTAAGCCTCCAATGACATTTTTTCCTTCTGAGTTGCAATTACACTATTGGGAGGAGCCCAGTAGGCTCCAGAGGTATACACAGCCCATCAAGAGAGTGACCTTGTCCCTCTCCCACTTCCTCCAAGAGCTGCTAGAGGAACCCAGAGGACAGCTCGGTGGCTGAAAGCTCTTGACTGGCAAGTGTGAGGCTGTGAGTTCAAACCTTGGTGCCATCATATGTGTTGGGGAAATCCTAACCATCCGATGATCAGGTTTATTCATTTGGGGTTGGGGATTGAGCTACACACAAAGGCGCTCAGGTGTAATCCCTGGCTCTCTGCCCAGAAGTGAGTCCTGGCCAAGCTCAGGGGACCATATGTGGTGGTGGGGCTCTAACCAGGTCTGCCGAATGCAATGCAGGTACCCGAAGTCATGTCCAATCTCTCTTTCCCCTCGCTTTGCTTGTTTCTTTATATATCATGTCTGAGTGAGATCATTTAATGTTCATCTTGCTCCGCAGACTTGTTTTATGTAGCATGATTCCCACCAGATACATTTATGTTGTAGTAAATGGCGAGATTACGTCTTCGAGCTGAGTGTTCTATGGCTGAGTGCTCCATGGTGCAAGGTATGGAATGACTTCTTTTTCCTTAATTTCATTTTGGGATATATTGGGAGGTAGCACACCAAGTACTCAGGGTCTACACTGGCTCTGCCCTCAGGGATCAGTCCTGACAGCCAGACCAGGGATCCAGCTCGACTCAATCATGTGCAAGGTAAATGTCCTAACTCTGTACAATTTATCTGGCCTGAAACCTTTGCTTTATTCACTCGTCTGTCCTTGGGTGTTTGGGTTATTTTCAGATCTTGGTTTTTGCAAATAATACCCCATGTAGTTAGATATGCACGTATGGTTTCAAGTGAGGGGTTTTCAAGGACAGTAGACACAAGGGCCAGGAATATTGCCCCATAGTTGGAAACCTGTCTCATGAGCTGGGGGAGAAGGCAGCTGGGATAGAGAAGGGATCACTAAGTCAGTGATGGTTGGAGGGATCGTTCGGGATGGGAGATGTGTGCTGAAAGTAGATAAAGGACCAAACGTGATAGCTCCCATGATCTATATTGCAAACTATAATGCCCCAAAATAGAAAGAGAGTGTGGGGGAAATTTTCTCCCATAGAGGCAGGGGGAAGGTTGGAAAGGGGGCATTGGTGGTAGAGAATGTACAGTGGTTGAGGGATGGGTGTTCGATCATTGTATGACTTAAACTTAAACATGAAAGTTTTGTAACTGTATCTCACGGTGATTCAGTTTTTAAAAAATGAGGGGTTTTGTGTTCTTGGGATAGATGTCTATGAGAAAAATTGCAGGGGCATATGGTAGTTCACTTTTTGGTTCTTGTAATTTTTATTAAGACAAGACGATTGACAAAGTGGTTTATAATACAGTTGTTTCAGGCACACAGTGTTTTCTAGTTAACTTGTTTTTGGTTGTTTTTTTTTTTGAGTGACAGACATAGTGCTCAGGGCTTTCTCAGGAAACACTTGGGACAAGCTGTATTGGATGCCCTGAAGATTGAACATGGTTAGTTGTACGCAAGGCCGGCACCTAACCACCCTACCCACTGTGCTGCCATCTCTCCAGCCTGCTAGTTAGCCTTTGTGACATGTGTCCCTTTACCGCTTTCTATAGCGGGTAAAGAGGTTGAGCCAGTTTATAGTCCCAAACACAGTGACTGAAGGTCCCTTTACCTTCAAATTCCTGGCAGCGCTTGTTGTCTCTGGCCTTTTGGATATAAGCCGTTTGCATTAGCGTGAGATAATGTCACTAATTTTGATTAGCATCTCCCTGCTCTCTGATGAAGAGCAATTTTATGTGCCTGTGGCCAAATCTATGGCAACTGCTCTCCCCCCCAACATTTTTTTTTTGGTTTTTGGGACAAACCTGGTAGTGCATACTTATTCCTGGCTCCAGCCTGAGGGCTGAGTCCTGCTGGGCTCAGGAGACCATATGGGGGAATCGATGCAGGTCAACCATCTTCAAGGCACGCTCCTTACCCACTGTCCCATCACTCTAGCCCCTATCCCCAGTTTTGTCTATGTTCTCTTATTTTTGAGAGGCCACACCCAGTAATGCTAAAACCTGCTAAATTGCGGGCCTGCTGGGCCAGTGCTCAGCTTTGCAACGGTATCAGTTCCAAGCAAGTACTTGAGTGAGCACTCCCCCATCATTTGATGGAGTATGAGGGAGTAGGTCTTTCCACTTGGGATCCAAGTTTCCATGGGAGAACAGTAGCAGTAAGTTCCATCATTACTTTATGTTTTCTAAAGGAAAAAAAGGTGGAATGAGAAAAGGTGTTATAGGGCCTGCTTTTCAAAATTGATGGTAAATTGGGTACATTTTCAAATACTCTGAATTTTTCCAATGAATATTGCTCTGATTTCTAAATTTGTAAGCAATCACTGCCTTTAACTGGGCTTCTATGCACATGTGAACTGCGGTGGTTAATTTTATGTGTCAGCTTGGCTGGGCCACCCTGCCCATATATTTGGTCAAACATTATTCTGGATGTTTTTGTGAGGATTTTTTTTGGGAGGAAATCAACATTTACACTGGTGGCCTTTGAATAAAGCATTTTCCTTTTTCTATGTGGGTGAACCTCATTCAATCAGTTGTTCTTAGTTGAACAAAGACTGATCTACACAGAGCAAAAGAAGGAAACCTGCCAGCAGACGCCTTCAGACTTAAACTGCAAAATTGGCTCTTCTATGCATCTTCAGCTACCATAATTATTTGCGCCAAATTTTCTCTTCTTTTAACATTAAAAAACATTTTTATTGAAATGCCTGGGTTTTACAATACTGTTAATTACACTTTTCATGCATACATCAATTCAATCCCAGGCTGAGCCCACTTCACTCCACTAGTGTCCCAAGGACACCCCCCAAACCCTCCCTCTACTGTAGAAGTAGTGCCAATATTTTAAAATAACACTGGCTCTTCTGTGTGCGTATTCTACTGGTTTTATTTCTCAAGAGAAACCTGCCTTGGGTACACACACACACACGGTAGCCTCACAGATGCAGGTGGTCACTCACTCACCGGGTCACACACTTCTCCAGCCTCACCCAGATTAGGCAGAAGATCTTAAACCAGTGACCATTCAGCTATAGGGGACATGCCTCCGTGAATGGTACTTGCGGAGTGAGTCACCTACCTGCCTAGAACAAATGCTTGCATCGGTCTCAGGCTTAATTCTACTCAAATAGAAGCAGGCATAAAATAGTGGCATTACTGAGGTCACTCCAGAGCTATTTGCAACAATCAGCAGATATGAAACAGTTATGAGCGTGTCCACAAGTGGATAGTCTCCTGACATAAGCGTTGTGTGCCCCAGCTATGCGGATGTATTGTCATTACAAGAAATGAAATAGCACAGCGGTAGGGCATTTGCCTTACAAGCGGCCAACATGGCCAACCCGAGTTCGATTCCTCCGCCCCTCTCGGAGAGCCCGGCAAGCTATGGAGAGTATTCGATATGCCAAACACAGTAACAACAAAGTCTCCAATGGAGACGTTACTGGACCCGCTCGAAATAGATCTACAGGTGAAAATATGCGGTGATCTCCAAAAAATATCACAGGAAGGAAATACATGAGGAACAAGGCATTCTAAAGGGTATGAGTTAAGGGACATCTCTAGTGATGTACCAGGGATCCTTTAAAAACACTAACACATGGGGCTAGAGCGATAGCACAGTGGGTAGGGCATTTGCCTTGCATGCAGCCAACCCAGGTTCGATTCCCAGAATCCCATATGGCCCCCTGTGCACTGCCAGGAGTGATTCCCGAGTGCATGAGCCAGGAGTAACCCCTGAGCATCTCTGGGTGTGACCCAAAAATAAATAAATGAAAAAAATAAAAATACTAATACATGATTTACTTCAGTAGGGAGGTGTCTGGAGTTTCGGGACACTCAGCTTCCACTGTAAACCTTTGTATTTTTTGAATTTTATAACCATGGGCATATAGTTCTTTTTTCAGTCAAATAAGCCTTCTTCTGAGCATCTGTGACCTGTAGTGGAGATCTGAGTTTCTTTTGTTGTTGTTTCTAATTTTAAAAGTTATGGGGTGCAGGGGGGGTTTGGGGCCATAGTCAGCGATGCTTAGGGCTTACTCTGAGTTATGCACTAGGAATTACTCCTGGTGGTGCTCAGTAGACCGACCATATGGGATGCCAGGATAGAACCTGGGTTGGCTGTGGATAAGCAAATGCCCTACCCTCTGTATTATCTCTCCAGTCCTGGAAACCTGTTTTTATGCTCAGAAGTTTGGATTCAGGAGATAGAAAAGAATTTGTCCCTGACCTGTCAATATCCTGATTCTAGAGTTTGTACTATAGCACCATTCTCCTGTTGTTCATCGATTTGCTTGAGTGGGCCCAGTAACATCTCTATTGTGAGACTTGGTATTACTGTGTTTGGCATATCGAATACGTCATGGGTAGCTTGCCAGGCTTTACCATGCGGGCAAGATACTCTCGGTAGCTTGCCAGGCTCTCCGAGAGGGGCGAAGGAATCGAACCTGGCTTGACTGGGCTGACTGTGCGCAAGGCAAACGCCCTACCCGCTGTGCTATCGCTCCAGCCCAGAGTTTGGACATAAGAAGGAAATGGAAAGCTGAAAAGGAGTATCATGGGGCTGGAGAGATGGTACAGCAGGTAGGGTGCTTGCCTTGTACCTAGCTAACCCAGGCTCAATCTGCAGCATCCCACATGGTCCCCTGGGTATCGCTCCAGCCCCCTTAGGTAAGTTTCTGAATGTGTCTATGCACCGGATTCCTTAACTGTCAAACAGAGATTACATAACAGCATCCACTTCTTAACGTTGCTAGAGAACTAAATTTCTTAGATATCTGAGTAAAATAACAACATTCAATGTAAAATAGCATAAGCCTTACGTGTAGAATTTAATTTTCAGTATATTTTCTTTGCAGCCTGATTTAAGGAAAGGCAACCACAAGACATTAAGAGGGGCGGGGGATGAGGCTAAGTGAACAGTATGTGCCTTTGATTCAGTCCCTTGCACCACTCCCAAAGCACAAACATTAAGAGGGAAAGCAGGGAGATGATAAATAGGCATACAAAAATATGGTCAATATTATTAGTTGTTCGAGAAGTGCAAATAAAAACATGATGGGCCAGAGACGTAGTACAGGGGTAAGATGCTTGCCTTGAACTTAGCAAATTCTATTTAGAAGCTCTGCATCACATATGGTCCCACAAGCACCACCAAGAGTGATTCCTGATCACAGAGCCAGGAGTAATCCCTGAGCACTACCAGGTTTGCTGCCCCCAAGACCTCCCATTCCCCCCAAAACACATCGATATCATCTTACACATCCTCATATGCATTCATCAGAAGAGCTAAAATTAGTGTCAATAAAAAATTCTAATGACTGTGGTGAAATTGGATCCTTCACCCATTGCTGTTGTAGGTGACACATTATAATTATATTTTCCCTTTTTTTGTAGTACTGAGAATTGAACCTAGCACCTCATACGTTCAAGGTAAGTGCTCCACTACTGAACCCCATCCTCCACCTTTCACCTCTGGCTAATGAAAATCTTCAGATTGTCCAAAACCTCCAGGAAAGAAAAGGATTTCGAAGTTTCTTTTAGAAATGCAACATGTGGGAAGCGATTACATCATAGTAGAGCAGGGTGCCCTGTCATTCATTCCAGGTTTATTTTTTTTATTTTTTATTTTTTTCTTTTTGGGTGACACCCAGCAATGGAGCCATAGCACACCGGGTAGGGCGTTTGCCTTGCACACGGCTGACCTGGGTTCGATTCCCAGCATCCCATATGGTCCCCTGAGCACCGCCAAGAGTAATTCCTGAGTGCAGAACCAGGAGTAACTCCTGTGCATTGCCAGGTGTGACCCCAAAAAAGCAAGAAAAAAATACAGAAGCAGCAAGAGGGTTTTCGTAGACAGTAGTAACAGCAACGGTTCTTGGAGAGAAGCTGCACAGTGGTAACCAGGCATGGCTCTCGAAGAGCATAAGGAGCTTTAGTAGTGTGAGCTCGGGCTTGAGGAAGGGATGAGGTACAGGCACAGGTGGCAGTCAAGGAGCAGAGCAGAGGGCTGACAATCTACCTAGTCCCTTATGAATCTGCACCTTGTGCTGGGAAGGTGGGCCAGGCTCTGTCCAGCTCCCAGGCTGGCTTTCTCATTGGGAGGGGCACATCTGTGACCACAGGTGTGTGTGTGGAGTTGATGCATGACCAGCCTTCTGGCTACCTTCTGGGTCTGGGTGACTACAAACCACAATCACTGCTCAAATCAGGTGGACTGTTGTGTCACCTCAGTCGTCAGACACCAACAACTGTGAACAGTGGTCCAGAACCCAGACCGGGTAGACCTTGGTTCTGTAGCAGGTATAGGACTTGGGTGTCACAAGCCCTGTTTTCATTCAGAGGCACACAAATCAGATCCACAGGCATTAATTTGATTGGAGAAGCATTTAAGAAATCCTTACAAGGGGCTGGAGCAATAGTACAGTGGGTAGGACATTTGCTCTGCGTGCGGCCGACCTGGATTCTATTCCCAGCATCCCATATTGATCCCCTGAGCACCACCAGGGGTAATTCCTGGGTGCAGAGCCAGGAGTAACCCCTGTGTATCGTCAGGTATGACCCAAAAAGCAAAAATAAAAAAGAAAGAAATCCTTACAAGTTATCTGTGGCTTCCAGTAATCAGTAGATTCATAGGTACTGGCCTGCTATTGCAAATGGGATTCTGGATAACTGCTCAGAGCAGCTGAACTCCGAATTCCACTCTGAGTGCCCACGAAGCACCAGGGAAAATTGAAAAGCCAAAGGAGTTCAGCTGCGTTAACAGATGGGGACAGATGCCCAGGGACAGACGCCGAGGAAAGCCCGCAAGTACCTCAGAACTTTCAACACACTGTTCACTCACCGGAAGAAATCAATCAAAGGAAGAAGTAAGATTGATGAAAACTGAAAGGACTCATTCAAAACAGAATAGGAGCGAAAGAATATAGCAGGGGACCTCAGCAGCAGAAGAGACAAAACTCAACATTGAAACTCACCTCAAAGACAAGCACACGACATCATCAATAATGGGGAATAATAGAAAAGAAAATCTAGAAGAATAAGTGAAAAGTAAGCTCTTTAATGGACCATAGCAAGTAGAACAACCTCTGAAACGTAGGGATTCCAGGAGAACAAGAAAGAGGTAGAGGCAAAATGGCTGGGATCATAGCTGAGAATTTCTCCAGTCTGGGGCGGGGATTGTGCAGTGATCAAGGGGGTCTAAAAAGTGCCCTCGCCCTCAAGTTAAAATTAACCCCCAAAGAACACCAAGGCACATTGTAATCAATATGGCACAAAACAGAGACTCCTTAATGTGGCATGAGAGAAATAAAGCCTCGAATACAAGGGAAACAACCTAAAATTCACATGAGCTTTCTCAAATGAAACTCTTTAAGCGAGAAAAGCATGAAATAATCTGCTCAATATTTTGAGGATATAAGAATATAGAGGAAAAGAACCTACAGCCAGAAATCCTTTATTTTGCAAGGTTATCACAGATTATTTGAGGGCATGATGAGTACTTAACCATTCTCAGACAGACAGACAGCAGCTTAAGACGTTTCTTGCATCTAAACCAGTTCTGCAAGGAATACCAAATGACTTCCCTATGTAACAATGCCGGATGGCAGAAAATGAACAAAAGCCTCATAAAAATAACAACAAATTTCTTCATGTCAATAATTTCTCCAAACGTCAATGGGCTAAGGTCACCTTAGTAAAGGGCCCTATTGCTGGGTCGATTTGGAAACAAAGTTCAACTTTTTGCATCTAAGAGACATACTTGACCTCTGAAAACAAATACAGGCCCAGAATGAAAGGTCAGAAAACAATCATACCGGTTAATGGTAGACTAAAACGGCAGGAATCACCATACTGTATCAGACCAATTCGTGTTCAAGTTAAAGAAATATTAAGTGACAGGTATGGACACCACATCATGATTAAGGGATTAAAAGATCAAGAGGACTTATCTCATCAATCTGTGTACACCAAATGCAGGGCCAGAAAAGTACATATAGTAACAGCTAATAGACCTGGAGATAAACATCGACAGCAACACGCAGTAGTAGGACACTTCCATGCCCTTCTCTCGTCACTCGACTGATCAACTGGACAGAACATCAATGAGAAGAGAGAGTCCTAATGAGGAACTGGAAGAACTTGAATAGATACATACAGGCCATACACACTCCTCCAACCCCTTGAGGCACAATTCAAGTGTCCTTAAAATCACAAAAATAAATCCTACCTCTTATCCAAAATAAATAAAATACATTAGGGCCAGAGAGAGAGAGAGAGAGAGAATAATGGGTAGAGTACTTTACCTAAGGTATAACCAAGCATGGTTTGCTTCTATGGTCCCCTAAGCCCCGGTAGGAGTGATCCCAGAGCACAGATCAACAAGTAAGCCTTAAATAACACCGGGTGTAGTCCCCTCTCCCCCCCCCAAAATGTTAAAAGCAAAACAAGGAAAAGATCCAACACTGTACCGTTGTAGCACTGTCCTCCTGTTGTTCATCGATTTGCTCGAGTGGGCACCAGTAATGTCTCCATTGTGAGACTTCTTACTGTTTTTGGCATATAAAATACGCCACGGGGAGCTTGCCAGGCTCTGCTGTGTGGGTGGGATACTCTACTTCCAAAATTTTTCTTTAGGGAAGAGAAATAGCACAGGACTCAGTGTGTTTGCCTTTCATGTGGCCAACCCCAGTTTTTCCCCAGGGTACTGCCAAGAGTAAATCCTGTGTGCAACTATGAGTAAGCCTGGAACACTTAGGTCTGGCCCGATAACAAACCAAAAGAAAAATATTCATTTAAGATATTCATTTAAGATATTCATTCATTAAGATATTCATTTAAGGATTGATACTCAATTGATATATATATATATATATATATATATATATATATATGTATTCATTTAAGGATTGATAGACTCAAGTTCCATAGAAAATATCAGGACATAAAAGATTTTGCTGAGTAGCACAGCTGAGTATGTATTGGCAACTAATTTTTTTTTTTTTGCTTTTTGGGTCACACCCAGCGATGCACAGGGGTTACTCCTGGCTCTGCGCTAAGGAATTACCCCTGGCGGTGCTCAGGGGACCATATGGGATTCTGGGAATTGAACCTGGGTTGGCTGCGTGTAATGCGAATGCCCTACCCGCTGTGCTATTGCTCCAGCCCCGGCAACTCATTTTATAGCAGAAAACTGCATCTTTTAATCAACGAAATCAGGGTCATTTTTGTGAGACACTAGCAATATGACTAGTGATGTTATTGAACTCTGAATAGTTGGGTACTATAAAAACAATTCATGGTCATGGATTACCAATAATTATCTTCAAAGTTTTCTCACATAGTCATCTCAAACAAAGGTTGTGTTCCTGTCTTCTCTGTGACTTCCTTGTCTGTATTTTCCCTGGGTCCTATTGAAATAGGTCATTGGGATTAGTTGCACAAATTCCTAAGTATTTGAAATGGAATGTCTCTTCCAGTTTGTTTTGGTAGAAATGAGTTGCCTCCAAATGACTTGAGCACTTGATTTACTAACTGATGTACTAACTAGATATTAGATGAAATACCTTCCCATGGCTCAACACTTAACCCAAACAAATACCAAATATGATTCAAAACTATTCATATGTAAGAACATATTCATATGTCCTAGTAGATCTTTTTTGTTGTTTTGGGTGCATGCCTGACAGTGCTCAGGGGTTCCTCCTGACTCTGGAGTCAGTCATTACTCCTGATGGTGCTCAGTGGACCATATGGGATGTCAGGAATTGAACCTGGGTCGGCTATGTGCAAGTCAAACGCCCTACCTGCAGTACTATCGCTCCATCCCCATGTTCTAGTAGCTTGTAATGTTCTGATATGTAGTGATTCCTGTGGCTCTCAGACTGAAAAACAGTGTGTGTTGTATACTACTGTTTTTATTTCTTTAAAAAAAATCCCCAGTGCCGCCATATTTGTATTTGGTGATTAAACAGATTAAAATCTCTGCAAAGATACATAAGAAGAACTCAAAAAAGTCCTTGTCTTTGGCACGAAACTGATTGTTTTTGTCTTTAATTTATTTATTAACACATTTTTTAAAATTTTTATTAGTGAAACACCATGAGGTACAGTTGTAGACCTACAAATTTTTGTGCTTGGGTTTCGATTATACAATGATCAAATACCCATCCCTCCACCAGTGCCCATTTCCCACCACTATGGATCCCAGTATCCCTCCCACCCCCCATCCCCCCATCCCACCCTTCCTCTGTGACAGGGCATTCCCGGGGAGGTGGTTGGGCTACAGCCAGAAGTGCTTGGGGGCGTTCCTGGCTCTGTATTCAGGGCTCCATTCGCAGTGCTGGGGATGGAAGTGGGGTGAGCCACGTGTAAGGCAAACACCTTAAGGCCCCCCTGTACTGTATCTCTCTGGCCCCTGGCTACAGAGCTGAGATTACCAAGCATTGTGGGGAGGGACCATGAGTGGGGAGGGACAAAGTGGACTAGATGTGACATCCGTGTCGCAGTGGGTCTCTTGGACACTTTGGTGATGGCAGGGCGGGGGGAGTAAATATTGAACCCAAAGCATAAACATTAACACTGTTGTCACCATGCTACCTCAACTATAGTAGCCCAAAGGTCCCAGTAAAAGGCCTGCAAAGGGTTAAAACAGACATGGGGCAGAATTTCTGCACACTTGTACATCCGACAAGTGTTTCTCAACCCTTTCCCAACTGTGGCCCCCTTCTGACCTCAAGTCGTGTCTGCTGGCTCTGTCCTGGGAGTTGGTCCCCTGGTCTCTGTCTCCTGTCTTGGCACCCCACTTCCTTACACTGTCACCTGGTTGCCCCCTTGCAATATCCTGGGGGACCACAGGGGGGCCATATGGCCCCCCAGTTGAGAAACGCCGCATCGGACCTCTGTGTGCTTTCATGCTGCAGAGCTCATTGTTCCGTGCAATTTCAAAACCCAAACCCACTCAGCTAATTAAGCTCTCCCTGGCCAGGAGCTCACTTGGATCCCTGACAGTCCCTAGTTAAAGCGGAGTTTGTCGTTTTTTGACAGTCAACCAAGACTCTCTTGTTTGCTTGAGGAAAACTGGCTGGCTTTCGTCCCTGGCATTCTTTTTGAGATACCTTAATTCCAACAAGTCACTAGTCTTCCTGACCATGACTCAGGAATTGTGCCAGGTTTTTCTTGACTGCTTTTTGTTGGAGACAGGTACTAGACGTGATGAATTGTTGTGGGCTTGGTTTTAATTTAAGACAAGTTGTCTTGGGAACAGGAATGAGGTTGAGACGAGAATGTAATGACGAAAGCAAGCAAATCAAATTACTTGGACTATAAAATAAGTGTTTGGACCATGTATTTTAATTCTTCCACTTATTGCTTCTTAATTAGTCCATATCTCAGAAAACTAAAAGTGCTGCAGACAAGCGACATTTTCAGAGATAAAAATGTTCTAAATGTTTTTCTGGTAATGGCACTCAATGTCGAGTACTGAGTAATATTTTTTTCCCTACTTTCACCATTTTCCTTAATTTTTTAGACTTCCTTCCGGGAAAGAGGAAATGGGCTGGAACAGAACCCATTGGTATTTTATTATTAAACCCATCTCATCTTCATCTCTGTGACTCCTGATCTGGAATGAAATGGCCTAAGATTTCTCACTTGCCGTGTAGGCTCTATGTAAGACGCCTTCTCCACAGTACTTGGGTCTCACCAGTGCATTACCCAAAGTTACTCACATTTATAACCTTTGTCCCACTAAGGAGTCCCAAACTAAGATGGAAGGGAAATGACACACTTCGCCAAGAAGCCAGCAGAAATCTTCCTTTTCTTTTTCCCTCCGAAAGAGTCTCCTGGTATGGACGGAACTGCAGGTCTGCCGTCTGTGACCTTGAGAAAGCTGCAAGTTAAATAGGAGTTGGGTATTGAAGTTCCTCTCGTCCACCACCACCCCAGACGGGGTGCCCGACTCATCCTAACAGGTAAGTGTTTTTATAATTACGGCAGATGGCGATGATGGCAGCAAAGGCGATTCAAAAGGGGAGGCACGTGAAAGCAATAATTTTGAATGTTTGACATTTGTTTTGAAACTACCTTCCTACGGTAGACCCTTTACCATCTGTCTGTTAGCCCCCCCAACACCCACCTCTGTCTTCCCACAGGGCCCCATTGTGTGCAGTTCCTGTTTCTCAGGGGCGGAGCTGTGGGAGGCAGCCATGGGTGCCATAATAGGCACCTGCGGCCAGCACAATGGGCTGTGGGTGCTTGTGGGAGAGACAGATTGATGTATTGTGCGTGGGGGAGGAGGGCTGTCACTTGAATCCATGTGAACCCAGGCTTTAGGGGCAAGGGAGATTGACAGCTTTTGTAGGTTGCATTTCTTTTTCAAAGCTTGGCTTTAATAGACAGTAAGTTTGGGGCCCCAGGCTTTCACTCCCATAATTCTAACAGGGCAATCACCGAGCATTCAGCATTTCTTTTTACCCCCCTTGTTACGCATTAAATGATTTCAGTAAAGGAATGTGCAGCATTAATTAGAATTGGTTAGCAGATACCAAGGGGAAAAGTTTCTTCACAACAACTATAGGAGGTGTCATTTGTACAAAGACTTTTTTGTTTTCGGTCCCCATTACATTATCACTGCAATATGTAAGGTAGTGATTCTTTTCATTTAAATTAAGTGGAAAGCTACTAAATCTTGTTTTATTCTCCAGAAAAAGAATAAGGTCCTTAACACTTATCTTTTAACTTCTTTCATTTCCTAAGATTGGTGTTTACTTTTGCTTTCAGCCCGACCCATTTACAGATCTGTGTGCTTGTGTATCCAGTTCTGTGTCCCATTTAGCTCGTACAATTACAGGCAACCCTCTACTGATATATAGGATCGTTTCAGGTGAAAATAGCTCCCGGGAGTGATGAAAATTATGGCGATGCTGGGGAACTTTTTGGTAATGGAACATAGGGAAAAAGGCCAGTTTAGAATTGTGTCCTAAACGATATTAGACAGTCATTTACCCCTAACTGGTATTTAACCTTACGTCTGACATCAAATTTATGGTATTTATGAAAGAATTAAGTGAGTGGCCGAAGAATATTTTTCCCACAGAAAACATTGCTAAAGTAAGTCATATTTAAAAAAAAATCAAAATCTGCATGCACAGACATATACTCCTAATACTGAACAGCATTTCCTTAGTTTGAATTATCTTGGTTTTGTTTTTCTATAGATTTTTCAAATTCCTAATATTATTCGACATGCGTAGGAACAAAAGTAATCTCAAATATGATGTCCCATGAATGCACGTTTTGCCATGGGAGGAACTGGTAAAATTTTAAAAATCATTGGTGTGGTTTTTTATTTCTTTTAAACCACCCTCCCCTAGAAAAAAACATTTTCTCTATGGATGGAGTTAAAGGCTAATTGAATGAAAATTTCCTCACCCAATTGTTTTATTTAAATGTGTAAAGGGCAACAGTGAAAAATATTGATTGTCTACCATTATTTCTTCAGAAGAACATATTCCCACACAGTTGTCTGGCTCTGTCTATAATAATAATTTGGTGCAGTGGCTTTAAAAGTAGTGGGGTGATAATAATTAGGGTGTGCAACACAAATTTCAATGCGGGCTTCAAGATTTCACCATGCCGGGCATGAAAATTGCCGACTCGGCCTAGTCAGCTCTAAGTACTAATTAACTAATTAATCAGGTGCTGAAACCAAGTGAATGGAGAATACCAGCCAGACATCCCGAGCCCAGAGGTTTGTGCTCATTCAAAGACAGTGCAGCCTTTCTTCTTGGTTTTGAACCCAATCAAACTGGAGGGGGGGTGGTGGTGGTTTCCTACTGTCAGTCATTTAAGTCCAGGGTTTGTACTGAGAAAATATAAGAACACGTACGTCTGGTAATCACTAGGAGGCAGTGAGTTCAGGGCAAGGCCAATTCACTCGTGAGCCGTGAACTATGTCAGGGTTCTCTCAGCAGCGGTGGCTCTGCTTTTCTGGAGTTTTCTTCTAGCTATTTTCCCCTTTGGATATCTCTTATTTGGGGGTTGATCTTAGGGCCTTTGCCTCATCCCTCGTTTATGTAAATGAGAAGAGTCCAATTACACGTATGGAAAAAGGGTTTAATGAATCGTGAAGGAGCCCGCTCGGCAGAGGAAGGGCACAATTCCGTCTTCTTCGCCTCCTCCTTCCTCTCGCGCTTATTTAATTTAGAAACAGGTATGTCTTTGAAGGAAGATGATAACGCTGGGTGATTACAGCATTTTCGCCGAGACACCAAGTTTCCTACGTGCCAATTATTGAACAGATTTTTTTATCTGCGAGGCTTTCTGGAGACTTGGCCAACAGGCCACAACAAAACCGCTACTTTCTTAGGACCCCTCCCCCAATTAAAGAATGGATTAGATGTTCGTTTCTCCCCATTAAAAAAATATTCTTAGCTCTGGGTGTAATTTTCTTCTCCACACAATTTGCTCTAATAGGTCGCACCTGAACCAGGCTGGTGTGGCGACAAGGGGCTTGTTGAACTTGAGGAAAGGATGGCAGTAAGCAAAAACCATTTGCACTTCATTTGCTCTGACTGTGATGTTTTTAACTAGCTAGAATTTTAGGGTGGTGGAGACTAGGAGAATTCCCCTTCCAGGTGCTGAATTCGACAGGGGAGCAGAAATGGGCTGTGCTTGGACTTTCATTTTTTCGACTTTCTTCCCCTTTTCTTCAGTAATTGAAAGTAGACCCTAACAGGGAACACCCCCAAACTCATCTCTCTTTTTTTTTTATTAGTGAAACACCATGAGGTACCGTTGTAGACAAACTTTAGAGCTTGGGTTTCAGTTATACAATGCTCGAGTACCCATCCCTCCACCAGTGCCCATTCTCCATCACCACTGATCCCAATAGCCCTCCCACCCCCCCAACACCCCCCCCCCACCCCGCCTCCGTGGCAGGGCATTCCCTTTTGCTCACTCCCTCCTTCAGGGTCTTATAGTTTTACAATAGAGGTACTGAGTGGCCCATCGTGTTAGACTGAAAACTCATCTCTTTTTTAGTAATGCCCAAACACCTGGCAAAGATGCAAGGGCGGGGCGGAGCGGAGCGGGGATCAATACCTGGCCGGCGGGCGATTCTTGGAATTTTTGAAGTAGCCAAGTAGCCCAGCCCGGCTTGGGGACTGCGTTTAAGTTCTCGAAAACCGCGTCTACTGGCAGTGCCAGCCACGTCATTGGGCAGTTGGAGGCCACTAAGCTGGAGGCTGGTGGGGGGGGGGGGGGGAGGAGGAGGGAGGTTGGAGGTGGTGGTGGTGGGGGTGGGGGTCCCGCTGCCGCGATCCCCAGAGCGGCACAGTTTCCCGGGGTCCCGTCCGGGGAGGCGGCCGCGCGGCGGCGGCGGCGGCGATCGGGACAGAGAAGCGACCGTGCGCGCGTGCGTCGCCCGCACCCCGAAGCCCTGCGCTCCCCGCCCGGGGCCTTCCGGGCTCGGCGGGCGGGATGCGACGGGCGACGCGGCGGCTGGGGGGGGGAAGGGGGGGAGGGGGCGGCGGGGACCGGTCGCATCCCACGTGCGGGCGGGCGCGGCGGGGCCGGAAGGGGCTCGGGGGCGGGGGGCAGGGGCGGGGCGGGGCGGGGCGGGGCGTGCACGCGGGCGGGCGGCGCGCGCGGCAGCCGTTGCCCTCCAGGCCCCGCCACCGCCGCCGCCGGCGCACGAGGAGCCGGGCAGCCGCCAGCCAGCCCGAGCCGGGGCCGCCAGCGACGCGGATGGAGGAGGCGCCAGCCGACGCCGAGGAGGCCGACGCCGATGCCGATGCCGACGCCGACGCCGACGCCGACGCCGACGTGGCCGAGCCGTGGCTGAGCAAGTGGGAGCGCCAGTGCCTGGCCGAGGCCGAGCAGGGGGAGCCGGCGGAGGCGGGCGCGGCCGACGGGTCCGGGCTGCAGGGCGAGCGACAGCAGCTGTGGCAGCTCTTCCAGCTCTCGGCCATCGCCGTGGCCCAGCTCTACAAGGATGCCCAGGCGGGGCCGTCGGCGTGGGATCCCTTCCAGCACGCGGCCATGGCCGTGACCAGCCTGTACCAGGAGAGCGGCGCCGCCCACCGGCGAAGTTTCGAGATGGGCGTGCAGGTGGGCCGCCGGCGCCGCAGTCGCGACCTGCTCGACTGGGCCCGGAAGGGTCGCAGCATCATCCCCCGCGAAGATCTCATCGGCTTCCTGTGCGGCAAGACCCCCCCGACGCCGTCGACGGCGTCCAGCGCCCCCGGCTCGGCCCAGCCCGGCAAGGCCCCCAGCGCCGCCGCCGCCGCCGCCGCCGTCGAGACCCCCGGCCCGATGCCCGGCTGCAGTGGCGGCGACGCCGACCTGCGGCCCTTCCACGACGCCATCGCCGTGCACGGCCTCAGCGGGGCCATGGAGAGCATCAGCGTGGGCACCGGTGACCCCCGGGGTACCGAGCTTCCCCCGAGGAGCCCCCCGACGGAGGAGGCGGCACCAGCGGCGGCGGCAGCGGCGGCTAGCGACGCCTTTGGAGAAGTGGCCCCAGGCCCGGACAGTGTGGGGACCCGCAAGCGCCCGTCAGCCAGTTGCGGCGAGGGCGTCTCGGACTCCCCGACGCACAAGCGCCACCGACTGCTTTAAACAGGCCCGTGTGGCCCCCACGTTGCTGGCGAGCGACCTCCCCTCGCCTCTGTTCGGCGAAAGGCTCCTGAAGCCCAGCCTGCCCTAAGTTAAACAGTTTTGTAGGAAGTTTGCCTTAAGAGGCCAAGTTGGACTGCCCTCCCCTCCCCCCGCCCACCTCCCCCGGGCCGTACCCTCCCCCCACCACCGAGCAGAGCGTGGCGTCCTTTGAAGCCAGGCGCATCTGTTCAAGGAGGGAACCCGGTTTGCCTTGTTGACGATTTTATTATTCAGTGGCACCAGGCACAGTTGCCGGTGCTCAATAAATGTTTGTTGAATGAATAACTGTGAGCGGACTTACAATTCGTCAACGGGCGGGCCTAACAGGCGCCCGCGGGGTTGTAGCATCCGTTGGTCCTTGTGCGCCGTTGCGCACTGACCGTTTTGACCCATGACACGGTAGCCACAGTGTCAGGTCAGGCCGGACCACGGTGTGAAGTTCGGGGAATCCCCTAGTTAACCTCACTCTGCCATGCACCTCACTTTTACACAGGGCGGGGAGGCTGGATTTTTTTCTTTTTTTTCTTTTTTCTTTTTTTTTTGTGATGGGCTGTGATTTGGGTGATGGATGTGGCGTGGAGAGAGGCCATGATACTTGGCTTCAATCCAGCTGGGGGGTGGGAGCGGAGCGGTAGCACAGAGGGTAGGGCGCTTGCCTTGCACGCAGCCAACCGGGGTTGGGTCCCCGGCATCCCATATGGTTCCTCAAGCACCGCCAGGAGTAGTTCCCGAGTGCAAAGCCAGGAGTAAACCCTGAGCATCCCTGGGCGTGACCCAAACAGAAAAAAAAAATCAGTCCAGCTCAGTTTTTTTAGAAAAGCAGAGAGACCCGGGAGATCCATCAGGATGAAGTGGGTTTCAGCGAAGGGTCCAGAATACCTTCACGACGAACTTTGGATGAGAAAAACCCGTGGGCTGGGAGAGTACGGAAGGGAACAGTGCTCAGCTGGTGGCCAGTCATCTGTGGAGGCTCCTCTAGCCACCAGGAGGAAGCCCTGAGCACACGCCCCTGGCATGGTTTTAGGCAAAGTCCCAGAGATGTTTGCACACAGCAGCTTTTCATCTGTGAACTAGAACTCTGTCTCCCGAGGTTCTTGAGGGCATATTTCATGTTCCGTGTTTGAAGAATTGGGACCGCACTCGTGCCCTTGTTCCTCCTCCTCTAAAAATCAGGAAACCACGAAACTGATTGGGTTCTAGATAAAGCAGGGACAGACAGCACTAGAAAGTGAATTTCTGAGCTGAAACAACCGTGACCTTGTTGAAGTTTGCGTAAGCACCGCAGGTCTTCCATTGTTTCCAAGTGGGTTTACTCAGGACCCCTAGTGCGGATCCTCAGGGTCAGGGTGGGTCGCTGGCTGTCCAGAATGATCTCCTTGGACCTAAAGGAACACAGGGAGGTGGGAGTGAAAGTCCTCCAGAGACCCCCTGGTAGGTGAGAGTGGTTTAGAATAGGGGCCAGGACCCAGGTTCGATTCCCAACATCCCATATGGTCCCTGCCCCCAGCACCGCCAGGAGTAATTCCTGAGTGCAGAGCCTGGAGTATCCTCTGAGCATCACCAGGTGTGAGCCAAAAAGCAAAAAAAAAAAAAAGAAAGAAAGAAAGAGAGTAGGGGCCAGAAATGACGGATACCAGGATGTGGGGTGTGGTGTCATGGAGGTGAGAATGAGATTATGGACCTGCTAGGGAGGGGTGCGGCAGGGGGTGGGAGTTCAGAGTCCCTGAGTCTTGGCTTAGCGTGGTCATTGGTCACAGCCCTGTCTGGGGTCACTCCCAGGTTCTGCAGTGTCCCTAAGTGAGAGCCAGGGAGGTGGTTCCAGGCACCACTAGCTCCCAAATCAAAAACCAGAAGAATAAAACAAACCTAGATTCCCCCACTGTCCCTTGACTGTGCCCAGACCAGCACAAGTTATACTAGAAATCGATGTGTGACGCCTGTCCTTCAGGTTCATAGGAGAGTATTGCCATTGATTTTGAAGTGGGCTGGTCATTGATCAGTGCATTTAAAAAGTAAAGCGAATTCCCCGAGAGAAGAAAAACTTGCCATTAAAGCGCTCCACACATATTTCTTTAAATGCTACACTGGGCCTGGAAAGGATAGGGAAAATGAAAAAATAATTGAAAAACAAAACTTATCCTCAAAGGACACATTGTGCTTGAAAGAGAATCGAGTCTAGAAAGCACTTCCGATTGTACTAAAAGCACCCAAGGGCTGTATAGAATTCCGAGGACAGAAGGTGGCCTTTGAGCCTGGCCAAGAGAAAGGTAGAGTGAGCGAGACAAGGGTGTCCAACAGTTTGGGGTAGAGAGTGTGAGTTCTAGGGCATGTACCTAGCGTCCCCCGCCACCGTTGGCTGTGACCCTGGGAGGCCCTAGTACCAAATTATCAGGCCTGCACTTCCCGTCAAGCAAGAGTTAGGGGTAGGGGCCAAAGCGATAGCACAATGGGTAAGGCATTTGCCTTGCATGCAGCCGACCCGGGTTCGATCCCTGGCATCCCATATGATCCCCCAAGCACCGCCAGGAGTAATTCCTGAGTACAGAGCCAGGAGTGAACCCTGAGCATCGCTGAGTGTGACCCAGAAAAGGCAAAAAAAAAAAAAAGAGTTAGGGGTAGCCTCTGCAAAACAAAACGGAAATTAAAAAAATGAACAAAGGTGGAAAAGAGTACATCAGGTCCTGGGGGATCTCAGGAGCTGGGGAGGAAAGGCAGGGAGCAAAGGATACAGGTTTCTTTTTTGTTTTTCTTTTTGGGTCACACCCAGTGATGCTCAGGGATTACTCCTGGCTCTGCACTCATGACGGTGCTGGGGGACCATATGGGATGCCGGGATCGAACCCAGGTCAGCTGTGTGCAAGGCAAACACCCTACTCGCTGTACTATGGCTCTGGCCCCGGATACAGGTTTGTTGCCAAGCCCACATGCTTGCGAGCCAACCCGGGGGCTGGGGGTGACGCTGATCTGTGTTATGAAGATTGATGTGGCAGGATGTCTGGTACTTCATCAGCCAGGACCGAGCAGAGTGGGGACAGTCCAGGGGGACTGTCCAGGGCAGTCCTGGCCCAATAATTTCAACTAGGGCATTGCCACATTTTTGACCAAAGTGGCCAAGCTGTTGACCTTGTGAAGACAGTGCCTTGAAGAGCCTTCATTCACGAGCAGCAGGGGGGTTGGGACTGTCCCTTGAAATCATATGGCCTGTCAGTGGTATGTGATGGGACCTGCTTGGATGCTCCTTGTTGGCTGTCCAGCCCATCTGCATGTACTGCATGGCCCAGCCTGAGGTTAGACATATGCATGATCAAAGTTTCCCCCAGAGCCCTGACTTTGAGCCCTCCCCAAACTTACCAGGTAACAGGCTCTTGTCTCTTGCAGCCTGGGGAGGCCTGGGTTCCAGCAGCTAGCTCTCGGAGGACTAGTCTTGAAGGAACCGGAATATAAATTCTGCCTTGGGGCTGGAGCGATAGCACAGCGAGTAGGGCATTTGCCTTGCATGTGGCCGACCTGGGTTCGATTCCCAGCATCCCATGTGATCCCCCGAGCACTACCAGGAGTAATTCCCGAGTGCAAAGCCAGGAGTAACCCTTGTGCATCGTCAGGTGTGACCCAAAAAGCAAAAAAAAAAATTCTGCCTTTTCTGCTGGTGCTTGAAGCCTTGGGGCTGCTGGACTAACTGAATAATGGCAGCCAGAGGCAGCAATTTAGTTTGGGGGCCACCCCCAGCCATGCTCAAAGGTTACTTCTTTTTCTATTTTTTTTTTTTTTTTTGCTTTTTTGGGTCACAGCTGGTGATGCTCAGGGTTTCCTCCTTGCTGTGCACTCAGGAATTACTCCTGGTGGTGCTCACGGACCCCTATAGGATGACAGGGATTAAAGCAGGGTCGACCACTGCAAGGCAAACGCCCTCCCCGCTGTACTCAGCCCCCTAAGGGCAGAAATTTGAACCAATCGGTGTACTTATTGCTAGGAGAGCAGGGACTTGGTTTTAGCTTGTTTCCTTCTGCAGTGGTGCCCACGCAGCACCTGACCCCTAGGGGCATGCAGGAAAGGTCCAGTCAGTTAGTAATGGCTGAGTGGCCAAGTAAGTAGCACATCCGGATCCAGGCAGAGCCAGTATCTTCCTCCTCTCCCCGGGAAAGCAGCTGAAACTGCTCAAATTTCTGGGTGATCGACCCCTGGTTTCCTTTGCTCTTCAACATCATTATTCGATTTAGGCTTTCTGCAAAGTGTGATAAGGCCCAGGTTGTGGATGGCCTGAGTGACCTCGCTGAAGCCCCCAGCAGGTGAATTACAATTGCAGTGGGAATTGCCTGAGCTTTGGCACGGGTGTGGGGATTGTGACGTGAGAAACCCCAGCCCAGGAGGACACCACTGATTCCAAGGGGCTGATTTCAAATTGATCACTGCTGCTCAACTTTTCTGGGATGGCTGAAAGTACTTTGCCCCGTTCTCTTTTGTCGTAATATTGAATGTGATCAAGGTATAGAGATAGTAAAGTGGAAATCTGCCACACAGGCGGGGTGGGGGGCGGGGTGGGGAGGGTATACTGGGGCTCTTGGTGGTGGAAAATGTGCATTGGTGAAGGGACGGGTGTTTGATCATTGTATGACCGACCGAGACTTAAACTGAAAGGCTTTGTGATTGTTCTCATGGTGATTCACTGTCACTGTCACTGTCACTGTCCTCCCGTTGTTCATCGATTTGCTCGAGCGGGCCCAGTAACATCTCCATTGGAGACTTTGTTGTTACTGTGTTTGGCGTATCGAATACATCACGGGTGGCTTGCCAGGCTCTGCCGTGCGGGCGAGATACTCTCGGTAGCTTGCCGGGCTCTCAGAGAGGGGCGGAGGAATCAAACTCGGGTCGGCCATGTTAGCTGCGTGCAAGGCAAATGCCCTACCGCTGTGCTATCGCTCTAGCCCAACGGTGATTCAATAAATAAAATTTTTAAAAAAGCACTTCTCCCCATCCGTAGATCTTTTTAAATGATTGAGTCATAGCAGTTTAAAACGTTAGCTAGGTACAGCATTATAAATTAACACCTGTGTGTGCAACTTGAAGATCTCCACCCAAACTTATTTCTATCGCCATATAATTGATCCCTTATACCGAATTTACCCACACCCCCTTCCTCTGTTTGCTGTTAACTGACATTTTGTTCTTTTTGTTTGTTTGTTTTGTGTCACATCTGGCCATGCACAGGGGGTTATTCCTGGCTCTGCACTCAGGAATTACTCCTGGCGGTGCTCAGGGGACCATATGGGATGCTGGGAATCGAACCCGGGTCGGCCACGTGCAAGGCAAACGCCCTACCTGCTGTGCTATTTCTCCAGCCCCACATTTTGTTCTTAATGTCTAAGAGGTATTCCCCCTTCACTCCCACCCTGCCCCACTGTCACCTATGAGTGAAGTTTTTGTGAGCACTGTAGCACTGTCCTCCCATTGTTCATCGATTTGCTCGAGCGGGCACCAGTAACATCTCACAACAAATTGTGAGACTTGTTACTGTCTTTGGCATATCAAATACATCATGGGTAGCTTGCCAGGCTTTGTCGTGCAGGCAGGATACTCTTGGAAGCTTGCCGGGTTCTCCGAGAAGGGTGGGAGGAATCCAACCCAGGTCGGCCGCATGCAAGGCAAACCCCCTACCCGCTGTGCTGTGAGTAAAGTCATGGCATTTATATTTCTCTGATTTATTTGGGGTGGGGTAGGATGGGATGGGGTGGGGGCGTGGGAGCGCTATGCTGAGGGGATGCTCTTGGAAGTGATGGTGGAAGGGTCCATGCAATACCCTGGGGGGAGGGGGTGGGGTCAAACTGGGCCCACCACAGACAAGGAAAACTCCATAACCCTGGTATGATCGCACCAGCCCTTCTGATATATAGAAATACCAGAGGAACCAGCTTTCCTAGTTACTTACTGAAAGGATATGACAGTGCTTACACAGACAGGTATATGCATTTCTGTTTCGTGCACAGCGTTCTATCCCATTGTCCAAAATATGTGAACAACCCAAATGCCCATTGAGAGATGAATGGGTAATGGATTATTACTTTCATTCATTCATTCATTCATCATCCTGTTATTCGTCGATTGCCTCGAGCAGGCCCCAGTAACGTCTCTTTCATCCTAGCCCTGAGATTATATTCAAGGCTATTTAGGAGAATGAGACCCATCATTGTTACTGGTATTTGGCATATTTGGTACGCCACGGGGAGTTTGCCAGACTCTGCCCTGTGGGCAGGCTACATTCGATAGCCTGCAAGTTTGTCCAAAGTAGGAATAAGACAATAAGATGTCATATAAGATGTCATAAAAAGAGTTCTGTTAAGATGTCGCGCGGCCGGGCCGCGCGGTTCCGGGATCTGGATTTTATAGTCTCTGAGTCTTGGCCGCTGATGGGATTACACGGCGCCAGGGGGCCAGGTGGTGGGTGTGACCCCCGCCTACTGGAATTTGGAGGATCTGCGTGGAGGATGCTCGACTCCAATTCGAGTAGGCTTGGAGATCTTGGCCCCGGAACCCGCGTGGCTTTGTCCCTCTGCCAGTACCTTCATGTGTGCGGAGAGTGGTCTCAGCATGGTGGTGGCTGGTCCTGGAGGTCTTCGGCTGCCGGAGCCCTGGTCGGGGTGGGGAGGAAAGCTCAACCCGCTCCCCTCCAAGGGACCCCGGCGAGGAACAGCCAGGCGCAGGGGCAGGAGACTGACTGCACTGGTCTCGTCCGGGAGCTGCATTTTGTAGTCTCTGAGTCTTGGCCGCTGATGGGATTACACGGCGCCAGGGGGCCAGGTGGTGGGTGTGACCCCCGCCTACTGGAATTTGGAGGATCTGGGTGGAGGATGCTCGACTCCAATTCGAGTAGGCTTGGAGATCTTGGCCCCGGAACCCGCGTGGCTTTGTCCCTCTGCCAGTACCTTCATGTGTGCGGAGAGTGGTCTCAGCATGGTGGTGGCTGGTCCTGGAGGTCTTCGGCTGCCGGAGCCCTGGTCGGGGTGGGGAGGAAAGCTCAACCCGCTCCCCTCCAAGGGACCCCGGCGAGGAACAGCCAGGCGCAGGGGCAGGAGACTGACTGCACTGGTCTCGTCCGGGAGCTGCATTTTGTAGTCTCTGAGTCTTGGCCGCTGATGGGATTACACGGCGCCAGGGGGCCAGGTGGTGGGTGTGACCCCCGCCTACTGGAATTTGGAGGATCTGGGTGGAGGATGCTCGACTCCAATTCGAGTAGGCTTGGAGATCTTGGCCCCGGAACCCGCGTGGCTTTGTCCCTCTGCCAGTACCTTCATGTGTGCGGAGAGTGGTCTCAGCATGGTGGTGGCTGGTCCTGGAGGTCTCCAGCTGCCGTAGCCCTGGCCGGGGCGGGGAGGAAAGCTCAACCCGCTCCCTTCCAAGGGACTCCGGGAAGGAACACCCAGGCGCGGGGGCAGAGACTGCACTGTTCTTGGGTATGAAAAAAGATGGAATCTTGTCACTTGTGACAACATGACCCTAGAGGACTTTTGTTGCTTATTTTGGCTTATTTGGTTTTCCTTTTGGATTTTCGCGCTACATTCGGTGGTGCTCAGGACCTGGCTTGGCACTTGGGGAAGCATATGTGGTGTGTGTGTGTTGGTGGGGGGGGGGGTACGGAGTTGGCAGCCACATGCAAGTCAAGCACTTTAATCCCTGTCATATCTTTCCAGCTCTGGACTTAGAGGGTTTGTTTTGTTTTGTTGTGTTTTGCTTTTTGGTTCAAACCCGGTGATGCTCAGGGGTTACTCCTGGCTCATGCACTCAGGAATTACTCCTAAGGAATCGAACCTGGGTCGGCTGCGTGCAAGGCAAACACCCTACCTGCTGTGCTGTCACTTCAGCCCCCTTAGAGGGTTTTATACCACGTGATGGAAGTCAACGAAATATATTACAGATATTTGTCATTACTTTGCACACTTTATTTTTTATTCTAAATGTACAGAGAGGGAAGGTGGAGGCAAAAAAGAAAACCTTGCTGTTAGGTGAAATTTTCTCATTTTGTCCCTTTTAATTGGGATATAATAGATATATAACGTTTTCAGATGTACAACACAATGCATTCTATATATGGGATTGGAGTGGTAGCTCAAAGGGCCAAGTAAATGCTGTGCATGCAGGAGACCTGAGTTCGATTCCCAGCACCACATGATTCCCCTGAGCACTGCAGGGAGTGACTCCTGAGCACTTCTGCGTGTAGATACCCCCAAAGTTGAAATCAACATATACATTTTGAAATAATCACAGTATGTTCAGTTCATGTCAATCACCATTTATAGTGATGACATTTCATTTCTTGTGATGAGATCTTTCTAAGAGGGACCAGTGGGGCTGGAAGAAGCTGTCTTGGGGCCATCCTGGCTGATGGGGGCTTTGCCCCAGAAGTGTGGTGCTCAGTGGCCACTTGAGCTATACCCAGTGGTATCGGGGACCCATGTCAGACCATTGCAGTGCAAGTGGTATCTCCTATACCCCTGCCATGAGAACTGTAAAATTTTCTCTCACAACGTTTTAATATGTGATATAGTGTTAACTATAATCATCATAGTACAATTACATATTTATCTGTAACACATAGTTCTTACAGTGCTTAGTTATTTTACAACTTAGCTTGTACCTTTTAACCCTCTTGCCTACTGCCATCCCTGCCTCTGATGGATGTTTTTCTATTAGCTTCTATTTTCTCTTAGTTTCCACATATGAGATCATATGGCATTTGCCTTTCTCTGTCAGATTTATTTCACTGAGCATCATGCCTTTGAGTTATATCCATGTCAGAAATGGTAAGATTCCATTCATTTTTTATGGCTGAATAATAGTCCATTTTAATGGCTGTATAGACACACCTCTTAATTTTATCCCTGTTCCTCTTTTTGTTTATTTGTTGGTTTGTTTGTTTGTTTTGGGCCTTACTCTGCTTGCTCAGGGTTTACTCCAGGCTCTGTGCTCAGAGATCTCTCCTGGAAATGCTCTATGGCGAGCTGGGGATCGAACATGGGTCAGCTGCATGCAAGGCAAAAGTGCTCTGCCCACTGTACTGTCACTCAGTCCACCCTGCCTCTTATAGGTGCCTGAAAGACCCTGGCCTTTCCCTTCCAGCTGAGTTTTTTCCCCTTCAGAGCCCTACTTCTTCACCAGAATTACTTTCATTTCCAAATGGACACTTCAGAACCACTGCCACAAGGTCACTTGACCTTTTATGAAATAATGAAGTCAGGGTCAGCGCCAGATGCCTGGGGCCACTGTGACTCTTTTCTGACCTCTGTATTGGACTTCTAGTAGCTTATACATGCTAGGATTCTCCCCAAATTCAGAGCCAGGAGGGACCATAAAGGTCATCGAGCAGGGGCTCAGGTACTCACTCTGCAGTGGTGGCGACTGAGCTCCTGAGGATATTTTACTGGTCCAAAGACCCCCGGCCCCATGAGGTTACAGTTTGTTACTGACACGAGCAGGATAGAGGCACGCGGAGTTGGATATGCAACAACACTTCTAATTTATTGAATAGCAATTCACATAGTCAGTAAGCCATCACTAAAGTCAAATGTATAATTATGCAAATCCAGCTAAGAGCATTCATAGAATTAGCACAATATTCCAAATCATATGCTCACCTGTAGCTGGCTGAAGCCTCAACTCAGGGCTTTTAATGTGACACATCTTAGGCGTCCTGTGAGATATGCAGTCTCAGCTCAGGGTTGTCCGGTCCACCCAATGTGAGGTTGGCAAAGGGACCAGGGTCATCAGCCTGGTTGGAGACAGGTTGGACAGGGTCCGTCCCTGTCTCAGGCATGTTGGGGACAAGGCAGAGATCCAGAGGTTCACGCCATGTGCCAGGTACCTTGGAGACAGGGAAGAGATCCAGTGGGGTCCCTCTGAGTGTGACAAGGGCTGCCCAAAGCCTGAATTTAAGGGCCTACCGACCCATCAACTTGGAGAGTCGCCAATTGAACTGGCCAGTCTGAGTTCAAAGCGGGGAGTATCTGCCCCACACTGATAATCAGATGTGTCGGGCCCAGGGTCTGTGTCTGATTATCCGTGGCCTTGTAAGCATCTTATTAACTATCCCTAGCATACACACAATGAAAGAACTTCACAAAATGGTGTCACTTTGGTTCACACAGAAAGGAGTACCATCTGTTCATAACCATTGCACTCAAGCGCCCTTGGTTATCTTGTTCTGTGACATCTTTGAATAAGCTGTGTTGAGGACACCTTAGGAACTGGCACTATGAAGTCACTCTCTGCCCTGGTGAACATATCCCCTGACTGTGTTGGGTTCACTTGCACTTCTGTGTTCAGGGAGCACCCCTCACCTCCCACTGGCACAACTGCCCTCTAGCCACCGGCGGAGTTCTGGACCACCTGAACTTTCCTGAACTTTGATTGCCTCTGACCGCTGGTCTCGCTTCTGTGGGTGCAAACGCCTGCCCCCGAAGCAGTGCATAGCCACCTTCACTCCCGCTTAGTTTCAGAGTTCACATTCACCTCTACCTTTTTTTTGCCCCCCTCCAGGGGGCTGGAAATTTATTTATTAATTTTATTTATTTATTTGTTTATGCTTTTTTGGGTCACACCCGGTGATGCACAGGGGTTACTCCTGGCTCTGCACTCAGGAATTACTCCTGGCGGTGCTCAGGGGAACGTATGGGATGCTGGGAATCGAACCCGGGTCGGCCGCGTGCAAGGCAAATGCCCTACCCGCTGTGCTATCTCTCCAGCCCCTGGAAATTTATTTTTGATTTTCTTAAAACCATTTTATTGGGGCAGAGAGCCAGTAGAGGGGTAAGGTGCTTGCCGAGCACCCTGCCAATCCTAGTTTGATTCCCGGCGAGACATAGGGTCTCCCGAGCATGACCGCGAGTGCCACCCAAGCAGTTAGGAGCAATCCCTGAACAGTGCTGGCAGTGGCACCGGCAACATAAAACAAAAACTAACAGGAAAAACCCAATTGTGTGGAAGTAGAAATGATTTTACCAGTACATTGGTTTCAGTGCATAGCATAGTGATTTGCTACTTGGATTCATTATGAAATGATTAGAGAGAGAGAGAGAGAGAGAGAGAGAGAGAGAGAGAGAGAGAGAGAGAGAGAGAGAGAACAGTGGTGCTATAGCAATTGCTTTGCATGTGGCTGACCTGTGTTCAGTTTCCAGCACCCCATATAGGCCTCCCCCAGCCCCACGAGGAGTGATCTATATCCCAAACTAAAATCAAACAAAAGGTGATCAAGTCAGCATCTCTCCGGGCTGGAGCAATAGCACAGCAGGTAGGTCATTGGCCCTCCACGCAGCCGACCTAGGTTCTATCCCTGGCATCCCATAGGGTCCCTCGAGCACCGCCAGGAGTGATTCCTGAGTACGGAGGCAGGAGTAATCCCTGAGCATCGCTGGGTGTGACCCCAAAAAAGCCAAAAAAATGCAGCATGGCGTGATAGCACACTGGGTAGGGCATTTGCCTTGCACGTGACCGACCCGGCAGTCCCAGGTTCAATTCCTCCGCCCCTCTTGGAGAGCCTAGCATGCTACAGAGAGTATCTCGCCCGCACAGAAAAAGCCTGGCAAGCTACCCGTGATGTATTCGATATGCCAAACACAGTAACAAGTCTCTCACTGATTCAAGGTTAATTTATGTATTTCGCCCACTGGAACTTACTGGTCTGCCCTGCATTGCTCTTGGGGTGGAGCGATAGCACAGCGGGTAGGGCATTTGCCTTGCACGTGGCCAACCCAGGTTCAATTCCCAGCATCCATATGGTTCCCTGAGCACTGCCAGGAGTAATTCCTGAGTGCGGAGCCTGGAGTAACCCTTGCGCATTGCTGGGTGTGACCCACACTGTCACACACTGTCCTCCCGTTGTTCATTGATTTGCTCTTGCTCGAGCGGGCCCAGTAACGTCTCCATTGGAGACTGTTGTTACTGTGTTTGGCATATCGAATACGTCACGGGGAGCTTGCCAGGCTCTGCCACGTGGGCGAGATACTCTCGGTAGCTTGCCGGGCTCTCCGAGAGGGGCGGAGGAATCGAACTCGGGTCGGCCATGTTGGCTGCGTGCAAGGCAAATGCCCTACCGCTGTGCTATCGCTCCACAAAAAGGAAAAAAAGAAGAAAGAAAAAGAAATGGTCTATTATTTAGCTCTGGGGGAGGGGCACTGCCAGGCAATGCTCAGAGGCCCCAATTCTTGGCCAAACAGGGTGGCAGTTCAGTGCCGAGGCCCACAGATAAGGCGCTGTTCAGGAATCTTCCCAGGTCATGCGTAGTATATCCATGCTGATTTTTTCTTTTTTTGCTTTATGGGTCACACCCGGTGATGCACAGGGGTTACTCCTGGCTCTGCACTCAGGAATTACTCTTGGTGGTGCTTGGGGGAACCATATGGGATGTTGGGAATCGAACCCCGGTTGGCCGCATGCAAGACAAACACCCTACCTGCTTTCCATCACTCCAGCCCTTCCATGCTGAATTTTTTACAGAATAATTTCCATGCTAATGCAAATTGGGGTTCCTGTCTCTGCCTGGAAGTTTCCTCTTCAGATTCCTGAAGGCAGTTGTCAGTTTGTAGCTTCCTCTGCCTCCAGGAAATGAAAACTTTTAAGTCTCTCCTCCACCCCCCCGCCCCCCATATGTTTCCTACCCTCTTCCACATTCTCTTCCCTGGATGTGTCAACAGCTTCTTGATGGGACCTGAGAGATAGCCAGGGTTAAGGATTTGCCTGGCCCGCAGCCAAACTCAGTCCTCAGCACCCTCAGGAGTGATCCCAAACATCACCAGTTATGCCCCCCGCCTCCACCCCCCACAATCCCACCACCAA
The DNA here is from genome assembly GCF_029834395.1 of Sorex fumeus. NCBI lineage: Eukaryota > Metazoa > Chordata > Mammalia > Eulipotyphla > Soricidae > Sorex > Sorex fumeus. The sequence continues at coordinate 12,484,682 of NW_026606132.1, forward strand.
ACAAGGTGCTTCCTTATTTCCTGCTTGGAGAAAGCCTAGTCAATAATACACTGGACTTTTTTTTGAACGAAAGAATTCCTTTTTGTCATAAAATTATACTAGGGGATGGAGAGCTCCAACAAAATTGGGGAGAAGAGATAGTTCAGTTGGTAGGACATTTGCCTTGATCCCTGTTACCCCTTGTAATTGCCCCATCACCACCAGGATTAATTCCTGAGCACACAACGTGGAGTAATCCCTGAGAACCACCGGATGTGGCCCCCCCCAAAAAAAACCCAAAAAACCAAAAAACTAGAATTGGGGCAGAACAGTGTCATTTGATGGAACACTGACTGTGTTTCCTGAAAGAGGGGCCATGTGTACCTGATTATCAGTATTTTTTAGATATCACTGTGGTAGGTCAGGAACCAAGCACGGGGTGACCCTTAGCTCTGCCAATGATTGCCTTCGAAGCAACTTGAAGCCCTTCTCTGCTTGGTAGATGAAATCTGGATATTGATTCTGGGTATTAATTCTGTTTCTTTTTCCCTTTTAAAACATAAGTATTGAATTCCCATGATATACATGTTTCAAAGCGGCTCATGATTGAGTTTTAATCATACATTATTCCAGCATTCACCCCTTTACCACTGTCCATTTCCCTCCACCCAGGTGCCCATCTTATTTTTTTAATTAGTGAATTATAGCACAGCAGTAGGGCATTTGCCTTGCGTGCAACTGGCCTGGCCGACCCGAGTTCGGTTCCTCTGCCCCTCTCGGAGAGCCCAGCAAGCTACCGAGAGTCTCTCGCCCGCACGGCAGAGCCTGGCAAGCTCCCCGTGACGTATTCGATATGCCAAACACAGTAACAACAAGACTCACGATGGAGACGTTACTGGGCCCGCTCGAGAAAATCGATGAACAACGGGAGGACCGTGACCGTGACCGTCCTAGTGAATCACCATGAGGAAGTTACAGACTTACAAACTTGAGTGCTTGCATTTCAGTCACACAATGTTCAAGTACCCGTTCTTCCACCAGTGCCCATTCTCCACCACCAGTGATCCCAGTAGCCCTCCCACCTCCCCCCCATCCTTCCCCCCGACCCCACCTCTGTGGCAGGGCATTCCCTTTTACTCTCTCTCTCCTTTTGGGTGTTGTGGTTTGCAATAGAGGTATTGAGTGGTCATCGTGTTTGGTCTATAGTCTACTTTCATGCCCATCTTTTTTCCTTTCATACTGATGGATCATTAGCTTGATTCTAGAATTTCGGAGATCTAGCTCAACCCCTTGAGAGGATGCACCACACCTGCCACCAGAAGGCCGCTCTGATCTTTCCTCCTCCCACTCCCCCCCTTGACCCAGAACCACTGTTGTTTACACCTGGTCTAGGAGTTCTTTTGGTTGTGATTACTGTGGGGTTTTTTTGGGGAAGTAGGGAACACACCTGATAGTGCTATGGTATTACTTTCAATTTTCTGTGCTCTGGGATCACTCTTGACAGGGCTCCGGGAACCACATATGGTGCCAGGGATAAAATCCAAGTTGGCTGCATGCAAGATGAGCGCTATAACTCCTGTACTATCTCTCTGGCCTTAGGGTTTCTTTCTGGCTTTTGTCAGTTCATTTTCTTTAGGTATAGTTGACCTTTTTATTTATTTCACCTAGTGTAATCACTCAGAGTTCATTCATATTGTGCTAAATGACTCAGTTTCAGTTTTGAATGTAGAATAATATTCCATTCATATATATATATATCACTTTATCACTTGACATCCCGTTACTCATCGATTTGCTCGACCTCCATCCGTCCCTGTTGCATGCTAGAGTAGTCTAATGGCGTCTGCTTGCTCCAGGAACACGAAGAGCCTCAAACCGATCATTCAGGGTCTTGACGAAGAAGTCTGACCATTTTGTAGGTGGGCGGCCATGCGATCTTTTGACATCCCGTGGAATCCAGTCAGTAGTGGTCGTCTCCAAATCGCATTACATGACCAGCCCATCTGATTTTCGATGCCTTGGCAAACGAGATAGCGTCCCTGATTCTTGATCGTCGACGGATCGGAACTCCGGATTCTTTCTCTCATTTGAGTGAAACGTGGTACTCCAAGCACAGCTCTTTTGATTCCTCTTTGGGAGACCCGAATAGTGTTCTCATCCTGTTTTCTTAGGGCCCAGGTCTCTGAGTCGTATGTTAATGCAGGAAGAACAGAGGAATTGAAGAGATGTGCCCGGAGCCGGAGGTTCTTCATCCTCTTAGCTATTTCTTCAATGCTCTTGAAGGCGTTCCAAGCCACTCTCTTCCTCCTGCGCAACTCAGGTGCCAGGTCACCATCAAATATGGCCCCTAAACCAGAAAACAGCAAAAAGCCCCAAGGCCTGGCATGTGCCAGGTATCTGCTTTACCCCTGGTGTTGCTGCCATACCTGGTGGTACTCAGGGGTTACTCCTGGCCCTCAGAATCTAATTTTTGCAGTGCTCGGGAGACCATATGTGATGCCGGGGATCGAACCCGGGCTGGCCACATCCAGGGCAAACTCCCTACCCGCTATACCATACATAGCTCCGGCCCCCAGGCCTTGGGTTTTATTCGCAGTACCACTTGACCTCCATAGCACCATCATAAGTGGACATGGTGGTCCCCACATTTTGTTTGTTTGTTTGGGGGCCACAGCCAGCAATGCTCAGCCTGTGCTGCTGAGACAACCCTGCTCCCAAGGCCTGTGGCAGACACTGTTTACCCAGTCATCTGTGGACGGGCATCCCAGGTGTCTTCTTGTTTGGGCTACTGGGTTGCTGCTGTGAACGCATCCTTTCCAGTTAGGGCATTCCTGGCCTTCAGACGAATGCCCAGGAGTGCCGCTGCTGGACCCTATGACACTGCCATTTGTAACCATTTGAGGAGTCTCCATGGAAGCGGACCTGAGTTCCACTCTGACCAGTGGTGCCCCGAGGTTCCACTGTCTCCGCCCACAGCATCCTCATCCCTGGGTATTTCCCATCTTCCTGCTGGAAGCCTCTCTTGGGAGCCAATCATTATGCCAACGTGGTTTGCATTTGCGTCTCCCTTCTAAGTGAGGAGGAGCACTGTTTCATGAGTCCGGCGGCCTTCTGTCTGTCTTCTCTAGGAGAAAGCTCCATCAAGGACTCGGCCCATGTTTGGGTGGGGCTGCTGGCTTTTTTGCTATTCAGCGGGGTGAGATTTTTCCATGTTTTGCGTATTAACTCCTTGGCAAACATAACATGCCTTCCCTTCTTCCAAGAAATAGGTTGTCTGATGATTCGGTAATCATTTGTTTTGGCCACACCCACTTGTTGCTCAGGGATGACTCTTGGTTCCCTGCTCGGGAATCACTCCTGAAGGATTTGGGTGAGGGTGATGGTGGTGCCAGGTAGCAAAACCCTGGTTGGCTGCATGCAAGGCAAATGCTTTATCCGTTGTATTTTCACTTCAGCCCCATGCTAGGCAATTCCTTCATTGTGTACAAACATTTACATGGTCCTGTTGGCTTATTTATGCTTCTGTTTCCCTTGTGGGTGGAGTTGAATTTCCAAACACAATTAGATTGTATCACTGTATCACTGTCATCCCGTTGTTCATCAATTTGCTCAAGCGATTTGCTTGTCCTTCCCAATGGTGCCATATTGGAGGCTCTTTCAGGGTCAGGGGAATGAGACCTATTATTGTTAATGTTTTTGGCATATCAGATACGCCACGGGGAGCTTGCCAGGCTCTGCCATGCGGGCGGGATACTCTCAGTAGCTTGCCGGGCTCTCCGAGAGGGACAGAGAATGTATATACAATTAGATTGTATGACTTTTTACTTTCATTTTGAATTTTTCAATTTTTTTTTCATCTGGCTGCCTCACCCGGCAGTGCTCAGTGCTCACTCTCAGCTCTGTTCTCAGGGATTACTCTAGCTCTCTGAGCCATCTTGCCTGTCCCCCAAGATGAGAAACACATTGCTAACACTGTATTGGTGGCATATCTCCTCCAAACCTGCTCAGTGGTGCACAAGGAGGTGAGGAAGGCCAGTAGGGAACGCCCTAAGTACATTGGATTCTCATTCAAAACTAGTCAGTGGCAGAGGGCCCCGATGTGGGGGAAGGAACGACTGAGTCGATCTGATCGTCTCCACTTTATCGGATGGCATGTTTTCGCCCCCCTTTTCAGTACGAGCCACAGACTGTGCCTCCCAGATGTCCATGGAACAAGTAGAAAATCAGTCCATGGTTTAGTTTGTTTTCATAGCGCCTGATAACCAGGTTGGATCTTTTTCTTTTTGCTATTTTCATTGAGTTAATGGAATAGACCTGTTGATTTGACCTTGAGGCTTTTTTTATGTTTCACATGAAATTATGTACAATTAAAAGGCCTCTTTCTTTTTTTTAATTATTATTAGTGAAACACCATGAGGTACAGTTGTAGATTTATAATTTTTTGTGCTTGGGTTTCGATTATACAATGATCAGATACCCATCCCTCCACCAGTGCCCATTTTCCACCACCATGGATAATATTCCTCCCACCCACCATCCCCCCATTCCACCCTGCCTCTGTGGCAGGGCAATCCCTTGTGTTCTCTCTCTCCTTTTGGGTGTTGTGGTCTGCAAAAGAGGCTTTGAGTGGCAAATGTGTTCAGTCCATAGTCTACTTTCAACATGCATCTCCCCTCCTGGGAGGATCTTCCAAACCCCCTTTATTTGGTGCTCCCTTCTCTATCTGAGCTGCCAAAAGGCCTCTTTCTTCACTCTTTCTTTTACCTTCTTTTTAAAAAGGGAGTTTTTGCGGGGGGAGAGGGTGGTGTGATAGTACAGGGGTAGGGTGCTTGCCTTGCATACACAGTCCACTTGGATTCTAGCTTTGGCATCCCCAGGAGTAAGCCCTGAGCATCACCAGGTGTGGCTCAAACGTCCCACAAAATAAAAAAGGGAGTTCTTGGCGTGCTGGAGAAATCAGACAAAGTGTGCTTGCCTTATACATGGCTCACCCGAGTTTCATGCCCAACATCCCAAAAGCTCCGACCTCCCAACACAAAAGTGTTCCTGTTATGTCCTTTTAATTGGAGGTACAATTCACTTGTAATCACTTACCATCTCGTTGTTCATCGATTTGCTTGAACAGGCGCCAGTAACGTCTCCATTCGTCCCTGTCATGTGCTAGTGTAGCCCAGTGGCGTCTGCTCACTCCAGGAACACGAAGAGCATCAAACCGTTCATTCAGGGTCTTACTGAAGATGTCTGACATCTCATAGGTGTGCGACCAGGTGTTCTTTTGACAACCCATGGAATCCACGTACAATTAATTAGCCAATATGATGGTTAAAAAGTATACCATGTGATAATATGTGTAAAACTACACCATGTGAGTATTTGTTGTAAAAGCTTTCCTTCTGTCAAGTTCATTGACATGGTTTACTTTTCTTTTGGGGGATTTAGGGGCTCACCCAGCAGTGCTCGGGGGTTACTCCTGGCTCTGTACTCACAATTCACTCCTGATGAACTCAGTAGATCATGTAGGATGCCAGCTGCTTACAAGGCAAGAGCCCTACCTGCTCTCCGACCTCTCCAGTCCTGGTCTTCCATTTATTAAAGCCTCTTTAGTTTTTATTATTTTATCAAGGTTGGGGAAAGGTGGGATTGGACCACACCTGGCTCTGCTCAGGGCTTACTTCTGACCCTTTGTTCAGGGATCACTCATGGCAGTTCTTGAGAGGCTGTTAAGTGGTGCTGGAAACTGAGCTAGGCTTAGTATAGGCCAGGCACCTTTCACTTAACCTTGAGCTCTCTCCAGCCCCTAAAGTCTACTTTTGATACGCCTGTTTTAACTGCATTCTACATGGAGTTCAAATCTTGGTGGCAGATAAAATTTAACTAGCACAGGGGTCTACAGTAGCTGAGAGTCTTTTCTGATGCAGTCCCCAGGGCCATGGCCTGGCACCGTCATTATTAAGGTGAACTCTGAAGGTGCCTATTATAACGCTGGGCAAGTTTTTACCAAATTCTCCCCTTGCAATTGCCAGTAGTTTAGGAAGAATTCGGTGATTGTTATGGAAAGGGCCAAGGGTGCAGACTGTCTACCCGCCATCCGCATTGATAGATGCGGTGGAGAGCTGTAGAGTTGTGTCTGGACATCGTCTGGCTCATTGACCTCAGTTGAAAAAGAGATGAAATCCAATTAGACAACCTCTTCCCAATTCAATTCAGCATCACAAGCCTTGATAGCATGCAGGGTCCTGTGCTCCCTTGTGCAAAGCATTTGGATTTTCTTTTACCTCTTGGGTTTGTTGAGACTTCAAGTCAGCACGAGTGAAGTGGGTCAACAGTGAGACTCCGTTGTTCAGAAGCTTCAAGGACATCTTTCCTTATTTACTTGGAACTCTTGAAATGCTATTCTCTTGTGCTTGAAAGCCCTTCCTCAGAAACTCTTGCAGTGAAAACAGGCAGAGTTATATGAAATATATATCCATGTATTTGGCTGCAGTGCTTTCTGCCATAGTTCTTAGGTTTGGGGGATTTTGTTGGCCTCAAGATGGGATGGTGGATGGGAAGGGATGTGGAGTAACAGTCTAGTGGGTAGGGCACTTGCATCACTTGGAGTGATCCCTCAGCCCAGTGTCAGAAATATACCATGAGCACTGCTAGGTATGGCACCAAAAGAAAAAAAAACAAGAAAAACAAGAAAAATAGGGCATGGTGGGGTTGGAGCGATAGCACAGTGGGTAGGGTGTTTGCCTTGAATGCGGCTGACCTGGGTTCAACTCCCAGCATCCCATATGGTCCCCTGAGCATCACCAGGAGTGATTCCTGAGTGAAGAGCCAGGAGGAACCCCTGAGCACTGCTGGGTATGAGCCAAAAAGCAAAAAAAAAAAAAATGACTGCTATATGTTATATTGTTACTTCAATTTTGCATCAAGAGCTTGAAACCCACTGTCTTTTTTTTTCCTTCACAGTAAACCTCGCATTCGGACCTATTTCACTCACTCAGTAAGCACATGGGGCCAGTGGCTTCTTAACGACTACCACCATCCTGGTGGCTCTTGACTCCAGTTTGGATGGAGGTTTGTAAGACTTTTGCCAATACTGCTGTACTCACTGTAGCCATAACGAGAATCCCCATTTTTCAGACCTGGTTGAGATCATCCAGAGTTTGGTTTCAGGAACAGTGATTATGGTTCGTTTTTGGTATGGATATACACAAACGTGTGTGTTTATGATGCTTTTTGTTTTGTACCATTTACTTATTTTGCACACACACACACACACACACACACCACTTTTGTCTCACACCTGACTCTCTTCTCAAGTAAGCCAGGTTTTATTTTCAATTGCCATTGTTTGTTTGTTTTTTAAATTTAGTTTTGTGTGTTCATACATTTTATGCCCTTAGTTTGTACACAGAGGTAAAATAATCCTAGTCTTTTTCCTTCTGACTTATTTTCAATTGCATAATTCTTTGCTGGAGCGATAGTACAGTGGGTTGGTGCTGGCTTTGCACATGGTTGACCTAGGTTTGAGCCCTGGCATCCTGTATGTTCCCCGGGCTATTGCCAGGAGTAATTCCTGAATGCAGAGCCAGGAGTAACCCCTGAGCATCATGAGGTGTGACCCAAACACCAAACAAAATTGCACAATTTTCTTCAACTTCTATTTTGTTGTTAATAGCACATTTTCATCTTTTCTAGGTCTCTCATTCCATTACACAAATATGCCACTTGTTATTTTGCAAACTATTGATGGGCACCTTGACTGCTTCCCTCTTTCAGCAGTTATCAATTCTGTAACTAACACAGGGGTAGATCGAAATTTTTATGTGTATATTTTCATAATCTTTGGAGAGATGTTCAAAAATGGGATTGATCTGACAACTTATCTTTAGTATCTTTCTTTCTTGATTTGCCAGGGACTGACCCCAGGACCTCATACATGCAAGGCAAGTGCTGTGCTGCTGCGCTACATCACCACCCCCAGTTCTTTGCTTTGTAAGGAATCTCCATAGCATTTTTCTAAACAGTTGCCCCAGTTGACACTCCCACCAATAGTACAGGAAAGTTCCGTTTTCTCTATCCCCTCTCGAACACTTGCTGTTATTGCTACTTTTGTTAGAATCCATTCTTACAGCTGTGAATAGTATCTCAGTGAGTTAATTTGCATTTCTCTGATGATCACTGATTGTGAGCACTTTTTCATGTGCCTATCAGCCATCTGTATGTTGAAAAAGTTTCTATTCACATTTTAACTCCATTTTTAAATTAAGCTGCTTTTGACTTTTGTAGTCAAGTTGTACGATTTCTTAACATAATTAGGATATTAAAGGCTTATCCAAAGTATGAGGTGCAGACCATTTTCTCACATTTATTAAGCTGCCTTTCATTCTGTTTATATGTTCTTTTGCCATGCAGTCATTTTTAAATTTAACACAGTTCTAATTGTTTATTTTTAATTTCATTTCCCTTGCTGTTGAGGTCAAATTTCCCGAAGCATCTCTAACACTAATGTCATGGAAAGTTTCACCTGTGTTGTCTTCTATGTGCATTATTCTTTCAGGTCTTACATCTAGTTAATCTATTTTGAATTTTTTTTGTATACAGGCTTCGAGAGTAGACCATAAGACAAATCTTTTTGTTGGTGGCTCTCCAGTTTTTTTCAGCACAATTTTTGGAAGAAACTTCCTTTTCCCATTGTATGGTCTTGACTTCATTGTCATAAATTAAATATTGAATAATGTTTGAGTTTATTTATGGTCTTTCAAGTCCATTGCTCCATATGTCTGTTTTTATTTCAATACCATGCAGTTTTAGTCATTGTTGCTTTGTAGTTAGTTTGAAGATGGGTAACATGATACTTCCCTTTTTCTTTCTCTAACCTCGGTTCAATCCCCAGCGTCCATATGGTCCCCCAAGCACCACTAGGAGTAATGTTTTTTTAAATATGCACTGGAAGTTAGATATTTAATGTCCCAAAGTCATTATACATTCAAAGTCTTAAAAGTTCACCATCATGTCAGAAATTTTGACTGGGATAACATCTAAGAAGACCATGTCACTATTACATTAAATTATGCCTTACTTGATTTCATGCAAATATATTTTTAAATTTTTCAATAATATAAATTTTGCATATTCCAATGCCTGTTTAGTTAACTGTGTCTTATTTACTGTTAGCTTCCCTTCACTACCTTACATTTGATGACTCTTCAACTTTTTGTTTCATATTCTGGAGAAAATGAAGTTCCCATAAAGTGTTGCCAAAGTTGAGTTGTCTTATGTTTATATTTTTCTTTTATATATATTTATTTTTTATTGAATCACTGTGAGATAGATGCTTACAAAGCTGTTCATGATTAGGTTTCAGTTATACAGTATCCCAACACCCATCCCTCCACCAGTGTGAATTTCTCAGTACCAGTGTCTCAATTTTCCCTCCCATTACCCCCCACCTCCTAACCCCCAGCCTGCCTCTATGGGAGGCACTTTTCTTCTCTCTCTCTCTCACCTTCTGGGCATTGTGGTTTGCAATACAGATACTGAAAGGTTATCAGAAATATCCCTTTACCTACTTTACGCTCATATCTTGACCAGCATGATCATTCCCAGCTATTATTGTCATCCTGGTCTCTTCTCTATCTTACCTACCCTCTGTCCCCCACACACTTGTGGTTTATTCCAACCATTGACCAGTCCTCCTAGCTCCTGCTTTCCCTGGCTGTGGATATTTTATCTATCTATCTATCTATCTATCTATCTATCTATCTATCTATATCACAAATGAATGCAGTCGATCTATATCTGTCCTTCTAGGAGTAATTCTTATGAATGCAGAGTTAGAAGTAACCCCTGAGCATTGCCGGGTGTGGCCCCCAACCCCCCAAAAATCACAGGAAATTTGTTTTGGGGTACATTAAATCTGCATATTCCTTTTGTTAGATACATTCTTTTTTTTTTTTTTGTTTGAGGGCCATGCTCAGCCGTGCTCAGACTTACTTAAGACTTTATGCTTAGGGTTCATGCCTGGCAGGGCTCAGGGATCACACTTGGGTCCACCATATGCACGATAAGCACCCTTCATGTTTTACTGTCTCTCTGGCTCCTGCATGATACTTTTGGTAAAATACACCCGACAAGCTACTGAGAGTACCTCGCCCGCATGGCAAAGCCTGGCAAGCTCCCTGTGATGTATTCGATATAACAAGTGTCACAATGGAGACGTTACTGGGCCCGCTCGAGCAAATCAATGAACAATGGGAGGACAGTGACAGTGACACTCTAACAATTTTTTCCCACTGACGTATCATTGGTGTAGAATAGTATGGAATTCCACGAGTTTAACTTTAGACATTAAATGTGTGTGACACCAATCCACCGAAGTTCCAGTGCCACCCCACCACTAAAATGACTTCTCTGCTCATTCCTTGCCCTCCCCCTCCTTCCCTATGCTAACCTCAATAGTTTAAATCGAGTCTAGGAGTCAGTTTTGTTGTTTCTTGCCAGTTCATTTGCTTTAGTAATTCATATTTCACAGATGAGTGACTTCATCTGTCAAAGACAGATGAGGGTCTTTCACTTCCCTATTTATTTCACTTAGCACAATCATCTGAGCTTCTATTTTCCTCCAAAGGCATGTTTGCATATTTTGTAACATCAGAGTAGTAGTTTATGAATCTATAGGCCATGTTTCTATATCCATTGACATGTTGGGGGCACTTGACCAAACGGACATGTTGATTATAGTAATTCTACACATCCATGTACATGGAATATCTTTTGAACTCTTAATGGGCTGGAGTGATAGCACAGTGGTAGGGCGTTCGCCTTACAAGCGGCCAACATGGCCACCCTGAGTTCGATTCCTCCGCCCCTCTCGGAGAGCCCGGCAAGCTACCGAGAGTATTCGATATGCCAGACACAGTAACAACAAAGTCTCCAATGGAGACGTTACTGGGCCCGCTCGAGCAAATCGACGATCAACGGGAGGGCCTTTACTTACTTTACTTTTAATGTCTTTCACTATGTCTTTTAATAGTGGATTGTTATTTTTCTTATTTTTCTTTTTGGGTCACACCTGGTGATACTCAGAGGTTACTCCTGTCTCTGCACTCAGGGATTACTCCTGGTGGTGCTCAGGGGACCATATGGGATGCGGAAATAGAACTCTGGTCGGCCACGTGCAAGGCAAGTGCCCTACCTGCTGTGGTATTGCTCCATCCCCAATTGTTCTTTTTCTTATATCGGTCTTTCACCCCTGTTCTTAAATTTATTCCTAGGTATTCTTTTAGATGCAATTGTAAATGGTGTTGATTTTTAAAATTTATCCTTATTTTTTAATTTCTTGCATATAGGAATGCAACACATTTTAATACAGTTATTGCATATTTTAATACAGTTATTGATACCCCATGTTGATACACTCATTAGGCGATTCACTTTTTGTTTTTTTCAGGAGTTTATACCAGACTACCCACAGCTTACTCCTGGCTCTGTACTCAGGAATTACTCCTGGCCATCTGGGATTCCAGGGAGAGAACCCAGGTAGGCCACTGCAAGGCAAGGACTGTATCTGCTGTACTATTTCTCTTGCTCCGAGTGCATTATTTTTTTGTGTGTTTAGGTCACACCCAGTAGTATTCAGGAATGATGCTTGTGAGTGCTGGTGGGGACCATACGTAGTTTGGATTTGAATTTGGGTCAGCTGCATCCAAGGCAAGCACCTTAATTCTTCCTAATTCTTCTCCCCGTTTTTTCTTTTTTGGCTCCGGTCAAATTCAGTGTTTCTCTGGGGTTACTCCCTAGTTCGATGCTCAGGTGTTGCGCCCTCAAATGTTTGGGTAACCAGGTGGCACCATGGGTCAACTGTGTGGCTCCTGGATGCAGTGTCTATGCGTCAGCCCTTTGCAGTGTCTATGCATCAGCTGCCTTTCTGGCCTCTGCAGTGTTTTCCTTTTAAAGCTCACTGTCCAAACATGGGCTATTTATTTATTTATTTATTTTATTAGTGAAACACCATGAGTTATAGACTTACAAACTTTCGTGCTTGGGTTTCAGTCATACAATGATCAAGTACCCATCCTTCAACCCATGCCCGGTCTCCACCGCAATGATCCCAGTAGCACTCCCATCCCCCGACCCCATTCCGATCTCTACCCCCGCCTCTTTGGCAGGGCATTCCCTTTTGCTCTCTCTTTCCTTTAGTGTGTTGTAGTTTGCAATAGAGGTACTGAGTAGCCATCGTGCTTAGTCTATAGTCTACTTTCAGCACGCATCTTGCATCCCGAGCGAGTCCTCCAAACACCCTTTACTTGGTGTTCCCTTCTCTATCTGAGCTGCCTTTTCCCCCAGAATGTGCTGCTGGCATCCAAGCCGTGCTGTGGGCTATTTAACAAAAATAAATTTCTTCAATGTGGAACTTTTGTTTTCTGTAGCAGCTGATTCTACTTCCCATTGCTGGCTTCAGAAGAGGCATCTAATTATTATTATTATTATTATTATTATTATTATTATTATTTGCTCAAGCGGGCCCAGTAACGTCTCCATTGGAGACTTTGTTCTTAATGTGTCTGGCATATTGAATACTCTCGGTAGCTTGCCAGGCTCTCCGAGAGGGGCGGAGGAATCGAACTCGGGTCGGCCATGTTGACTGCGTGCAAGGCAAACGCCCTACCCGCTGTGCTATCGCTCCAGCTCCAAAAAAATAATAATAATTATTATTATTTTAGGCACTGTGATTTATAATATTGATAATGAGCAAGTTTCATGCAAAAAAAATTCCAACACTGAACCCTGCACAGAATGTCAGTTTCCCTCTGCCGTTGTCTCAGTGTCTGCCCTGCGCCCCCAGCCTCCCAATAGTGATAGGTTCCTGTTAAAGACCAGTTCTCAGTTTCAGTTGCCTTTGAATATGTGTTGTTTCTGTACTATGGTACTTTATGTACCACGTATGAGGGAGATCATTCTGTGTCTGCTTCTCCTTAGGACTAACGTCAGTTATCACAATACTCTCCAGATCCATCCAAGTAGCTGCAAATTACATGATTCCATCTTTTCTTATAGCTGAGTAATATTCCAGTGTGTTCATTATTGTAGTGACTCATCAACTTTGTCTAGCATTTCATAATTTATCAGGTGCTTTTGCATAGGGGAATGCATTTTATTCTCATGTTGTTTTTTGGCAGGGGGAGGGTGCAAACCTGGCAATGCTCAGGGTTTATTCCCTACTCTGTGCTTAGGGATCACTTCTGTATGGCTTGGGGAACCATATGCAGGTACTCAGGAATTGAACCCAGGTCTGCTATATGCAAAACAAGTGCCTTACCTGCCATACTATCTCTTTGACCCATTCATGTTCTTTCTTAAATCTGACAATATTATAAGAAAGGAAACTGAGGTCCAGAAATCTATATTGACTTGCCCATAGTACTTTGACTAGTAAGTGGGGAAGCTGGATTTGATTAACGTCTATTGGCTCCCTGGACAGTGTCCTTAATTTGTTCTACACTGATTTGCTTCTTCCCCCACCCCCCGTTCCTATCTTTCAAGTGGAGAGGAATAAGAATATTCAGGTTACTCTCTGCTAAGAAACATAATGAACAAAATTCCAACTTCTAGGCATAGAAGAATTAGGGAGGGATTATTCACGTTGAAAAAAGATTACTCCATTGGTTAAAAAAGTGAGCTCCACTGAAAAGATCTGCATATAATTTCACTTACAAAAATTTTGTATATGCAACAGCTGTGGAGGACATTTATTTGGTGAAGTTAAAATACACATAGATTTTGGGACTGGCTATTATACTTGATGCTAGCAAGAGTCATTTCTTCACATTAGTTAGAAATTTCTATTTCTAGAAATGCCTTCTAACCTGAAATCTCTGAAAATCAGCGCAGAATTTCAAATGAGTTGTGTATTCTCTTCTTTCCTGAGAAAACACATGTTCACAATTAAAGACTTTCACAGGAGGCAAAGTATTTTATTTTCTAAACCATGAAAGTAATCACCATTGATTGCTCTGCCTATAGGAAATTTTACATCTACTTCCTATTTTGGTGAAACTCCTTTGAGTTCTCATTTCATTGGTGTTCTGAAGAATCATCAGCCTTAACAATGGCACCGAAGAATCAGATCTGACATACAATGCAACCAATTAACAAGAAAACCCTAGAAACAGCAAAACCTACTGGCATGGGTCACAACCTTATATATTCTGTATCTTATTACCATTTGATATACATCGAGATGAGGCAAATAAGCAATTTTAATGGGAGAGAAATGAAACTTGGGCTACATTAACCATTGACCTATAACACAACAGGAAATGTTATTCATTTTCTTCCAAACTGCAATGTTAATGTATAGTTTTCATTGGCAAATAAGATCAGCAAATAGCTGGGAAGAAATATAGGATTAAAATGCTCTATGATGGGATTTCTCTAAATTCGGTATGGTTATCTAAAAGAATCTCCCTGTTAATTGACTATAACCAAGCATTTTCAAATGGTAAATGGGAGCGTGCTGAGTAAATATTTCTAGAGACTTACCGTTCTGACATAGAGAGGGTTTGAGTGCTATTTGCACCTATTATTAACAAAATTCCATAGCAACATCTACCTCGGAATCTCTGGGAGAAAGATTTGAGCTGAAATTATAGTATATTTCTGCCCATGGGAAAGAAAGCAACATGTTCAACCTGGGGTGGAGGATGGAGACTTTAAATTTAAGTTAGACCATGTCCTTGTGGTAACATGATCCACCTCCACTTCAGTTAAATATACATATTGCTGAGAGATCAGTCATCAGCTGACACTTGTGCACAAGAGGTCTGGCTCAGAGATCAAGAAACTGGGTTCTGAACTATGTTCCAGTTCTAGCAAGCCCAGTTTCTTCTTATAGAAAATGAGGGGAAGATTGGCCTTAGCCATATTTTTGTTCTCCCCATATTTCTTCCACTATCAATGTCCCCAGCACCCCACCCCAATTTTCCAACCCTCCCCCTGCCTCCATGGCAGACAATTTGCCCCATAGATTTCTTGAGCAACACAAAGAAAATCACGTAAGGAGTTTAAGATGAATGAACTGGGGCTAGAGAGTACAGCAGGTAAGATGCTTGCCTTGAACATAAAAAAAAAAACGTAGCCAACCCAGCTTCGATCCCCAGCATCGCATACAGTCCCCCGAGCACCTCCAGGAGTGATACCTGAGCATGGCCAGGAATGACTCCCCAAGAACAAATCAATCAAGAAAGCATAGAAGATGTTCTGGTGAGCATAAAGTTTGTGAAAGCCCCCCCCCCCCCCCGCCTCCCTGCCACTCTGGAGTTACAGGGTGCATCCATGTCTCACAACTCAGGATGGATCAACATTTTGGCAAGAGGTGAGCACATTTAAGTGTTCATAGTCAATTTCATTCATAATACTCACGATATATTATAGACTGTGGCGTGCCAGTTACAATCTTGTGTTTTACCTTTAAATTCTGCACATGAGCCATAATCTTCATTTGTTGGTCACATGGGTAACAGTCCTTCAGTTTCACAGTTGTGGTAAAAATGCTACTGCAGGGGAAACTTGCCACTGTAATGAAATTTCCATTGAGCAAACAGAACTGCAAAAGGGCAACATTTCCTGTGTAGTTTTACCACCCCTCCCCCAAATGCCCTGGGACTATACAGCACTTACATATATTAGTGATGCAAATCTGAAAGAAGAGCAAGACCGAGATGAGATGTTATGACCAAGACACTCAATTTGCATTGGAATGCCCCCTGCAAACAGCACAGCAAAACTCAGTAGTGGCATTTGGGGTGAACAGTTGGAAGATATGCCAGTCTACCAAGATTCCAAACAGTGAGCATTGTCCGTTGTTCTGCCCTGAGGACAACTTGAATCTGCATCTAAAGAGATGGGGAATAATAGGAATGGGGTCATTTTGGGTTTCTTTTTTGGGCCATACTCGGGGCTCAGGGCTTCCTCTTGGCTATGAACTCAGGGATCACTCCTGGCAGGCTTGGGAGACTATCTGGGGTTCTGGGGATTGAACCCAGGTTGACTATGGGCAAGGCAAACGCTCTACCCACGGGACTATTGCTCCAGACGCCGAATTTTGTCATTTAACCTAAGTCACTTCCCCATCACCCACAGCACTGACCTCATCCATACTTGGAGGGCAAAATGCCTCAAGATGGACCATCCAGCTCTAACATTTAGTGTTTCTGTTTGGATTCTTTTTGTATTTTCTTTTTATTCATTTTTATTGATTGAGAGTCTGCGCTTTACAATACTGTTGATGCTGGTTTCTCATGCACATAATTCCAACATTACACCTACCACCAGTGTACCCATTTTCCTCGTCCAAATAGGGATTCTTCTTAAAGGAGTGCATTCACTTTTGCCCCGGGGGCGGGAAAAGCAACTTAAATTAGGGAAACCTTTGTCTGGATGAAGGATCAAAGACAGACTTGATTGCCGTGCCGATTTTCCCAGTGCTAGCTAACTCTGTTCCCTGGTCCTTTCCCCTTCAGGACTAGGAAGGTGATAGATACCTACTTGTCGTTAATGTCTGTAAGGTACTCAAGCAGTAAACGAGAAAAGTAAGTACCGGCTTCACGGCAGTCTTCCCTCCCTGGCTCCTGGTCACGTTATCACTGTCTTGTAAAACAGTTTCAGAGTATCAAAATTGGTATCAGTATAAAATGCATCTTGTGTCCTAAACACCATCTGGAGGGTAGGGTGCGGGTGAGAGGAAGGCAAAGCGACTGCTCTTAGTTCAGTAAGGGATTTTCCCTCTTTCCCTTCCCTTTGTGTTGGTCAGTATGGGGGAATTACACTCAGCAGCAATGTGGACCAATGCCAGGGCTCAAACTTGCAGCCTCACACATGTCAAATAGACACTTTGCCTCCCAAGACTCAACCCCACACCCCACTGTAGGTCTTTTTTTGTTTTAATGTAGGAGTATTACTATTTATTTAGCCATTGATTAGGCTGATTGAATTGGGCATGAACTCCACTCCCACTGTAGGTCTTATTTGTGGGAAAGCATCCACCTAATAAACCCCCCAAGGTCTGGATAGTCCCCCGGGGAAAACTTAAGGTCCTTAGAATAAAATGGGCCAGCAAAATTGTCCCAAGAAAGAAAAGGACAGATGAAGGGGCGACAAATGTGCGCTGCCCAGGAAAGGGGAGAATGGAACAGTTTAGGGTCTTCTAGATGCTGAGGGTGACACAGGCAAAGATGGACTAGAAAATTCTCATGACCTCGTACTTCAAGGTGCCTGCTGATTGGCTACGTTAATGATCCCGGATCCTGCTTTCTATTCACCCATTGCATTTTGATGGGCGTACTTACTAATTGTGTCTCTGTCAGCTTAACAGTGACTCAAGTGCTGGCAACCTGGGTGGGGGATTCGCATCGTGGTGAATAAATGTACAGTCTGTAGGAACTTACTGGGGGCTGCCCAGGCAACCCCAGAGCTTGAACAGTCTTGTGCATTTGTTCATCTCCTTATGCATGTTGGTCTCAATCTCGGAACACCTGCCCGCACTGGACAGAGGTCGAAGGTGCCAATCGGATTGGCTCTATGATGGTAAATTGCCACATTATTTAGCGAAATTCACAACTTTTATAAAACTTGTTTATGCTAGGTGGTCTAAGAGTTTTACATGCACTTATTTTTATTACACGCAGTATAAACTTGAATCTCTTCTTCCTGTCCCCTGCTTTACAGAGGATGAAATCAAGGCAGAGAGATGATTTGCATAGCTTAAGGTCAAACAGCTCCTAACCACAGAGATGAAAACCAGGGGATCTAACCCCGCAGGTGACGCTTTTAACCTAATGCCCATAGGAGACAAAGTTCCTGGTGTAATTCTCCATGTGCCCAACTCCTTGAGTGCGGTCTGAGTGAGTGGCAGTTTGATGGGTACCCTGGGCTTCTAGTCCTATCCATGGAGCTCATCACAGACCCCAGTAACACTGCGTCTCCCCGATCTTGGGTTGATCATGGTTAAAGCCTTCGTGCCCTACCTAGGATCATGTGCTCTGTGATCTCTGTCTTCTGGCTGTTCTTGAGTCCTTTGACTGTGTCTCCAGAATAACTCATCCCCCTGCAAGCCTCCACCCCCAACCCCCTAAAACCTCTTGGCATACTGAAGTAGCCATTGAATTGAATGAAGAAAGGAGCCCATGCTACTACTAGCTGGTGTTCACTCAACACTTACTATGTACCATGCCCTGAGATATTGGATGTTTTGGCCTGGATTTTCTTGTCAATTTTCCATTGGAACCTGTGGGATGGCTTTCATTACCCTCGTTTTATTTTATTTTTTTAATTGAATCACCATGAGATACAGAGTTACAAAGCTGATGATGGTCGGGTTTCAGTCATACAGTGTTCCAACACCCATCCCTCCACTAGTGCACATTTCCCACCACCAATGTCCCCAGTTTCCCTCCAGTACTCGCTCTCTGTCTCTGACTCTCTCACTATTTCTCACAATCTCTTAATCTCTCCCCCCTCCACTCTGGAACATTTTGGGTTGCAATACAGGTACTGAGAGGTTATCATGTTTATCCCTGTACCTGTTTTCAGCATGCAGTTCTTATCCAGAGTGATCATTTCCAACTATCTTTGTCATGGTGATACCTTCTGTATCCCAACTGCCTTCTCCCCCCAGCACTTGAGGTAATCTACCTCACTGCCCTCCTTTTAGAGATGAAGAAAACAAACAAGGTCCAGTATTCAGTACCTGGTCAAACTAGGATTTTGACTTGGGCCGTATCTCTAGAGTTCGACTATTTCCTCCAGTATTTTTTTTCTGGAACTGCCCTCCCAGGCCTTGTGTACACCAGTTCTACAGCTACTTGCTCAGGCTGTTATTGATCAGCCCCATTCTGCCTGGCTGGGTTGGGATTGCAGTGCAGGCTTATAACATATTCTTCGAAAAACGCCCAATGTTTGTAGAGTCTAAAGCATTTGCCTTGACTCTACCATACACCGTGTGATGAATCTTCCTAAGGACCCACTTATCCCGGGGCAGTTATAGAAAGAGAAGGTAAAAGGATTTAACTAAACCAAGGGGATTAGGGCATCTGTCTCTTGTGGCTTTTTCAATAGAGAACTTGGGTCTCCTGTTGGAATGGGCTTGGGTGTAAAGAAAATAAGAGGACTGTCAATAAGACATAATAATTGTTTTTGTAGCTGACCGGAACACCTCTCTCGCATGTGTGAGTATAGACTCGGCCCAGGTATGCTTCTTTCCCCTCTTTGGGCACAAGAGGCTGGCAGTTCGGGCATGAATGCTCTTCGGTTGGAAAGCCACCGAGATGGCATGGAAGTGGTGAGTGATGCAAAAATCTCTCTTTTAGAGCTGAGGAGGTTAAATGAACCAAACTGGGTCCTAAATCCCTTTGACTTTATTAATCTCTCTAACACAAGTGACTCCCAATCAGAAACCTTTGTGTGTCAGGTCTGACTCTAATTGCCAGTTAATAAAAATTCCAGGGTATCCTTAATCAGCCAATTAACTGACCTAACAATTATAAGAGGGGAAGATGGTGGGAGGGGTGGAGAATGGGAATAGCAGTCTCTCAAGGTAGGAGCAGAATGCTTTAGAGGTTAATGGTGGACTCCGTCTAAAGGAAAAGGTTTTTTCTTCTACCTTGACTAGGTCCCCATGTTTCTTTCCTTCCTGCCTTCCCTGCCGTTCGTAATTATTGGAACCTCTGAGGGGCCGATTAGCTGATTATGGGGGCGGGGGGAGGCTTCGAGATGTGTGGTGTGTTGTTTGGGCCAATGACTCTTTATTCTCTGACAATTTGTTGTGAGATATTATTGGTTCCCACTCAAGCAAATCGATGAACAACAGGAGAACAGTGCTACAGTACTAAAACAAGTTGTCCTGATCAAAAGAATTTGTTATTAGGATATATATATATATATATATGTATGTATATATATATATATTTGGGAGATGGTGGTGGTGGTGGGAATGAGACCCCCAGTCAGCCAATTGGTCCTTTGGTTCAATGCAAGGACCTGAGTATGCAGTGCTGCTCAGACCCTGTGCGGCCAGATACTTACTGTGTCACCACAGTGATGCAGGGGTCCTGCAGGTCCCCAGCCAAGAATGCCCATGGGCCTCCTGGTCTGCACTTGGCCAGGCTTAGGGGACCCGTGGAGCCAGGAATTGATCCCGAGTCTGGTGCACGTAATGCAGATGCCCTCTTTGCTCTAGTCTCTTGGGGCCTCTGATAAGATTTTCATTCATATACTGAGAACTGTAATATACTAAAAGTATTGAAAGTATGTGTGTGTGTAAGTAAAATGCTCTTGTTAATCATGCACCATGTGATGAAATATTCCAATAAATTGATAAGAAAATGATTTAGAATAAAATCATTGTTTTTTGAGTTTGGTTCCCCCCCCCCCCACACACACACACCAGCTTCTAGAAGCACTGTGTTTGCTGGGGATGCAGATGCAGACACAGTCTGATCTATTTGGGAACAGTAGATTTTTCAAAGCTGCCAAAGGAAGCTCAAGGTGAGTCTTGAATAGCCGTTTCTGAGCCTCATTCCCAGAGTTTTAAATTCTCTTTAAGATTTTGAAAGTGCGACTAGAGCGATCGTTTAGCCCGTCTGGCACTTGCCTTGCATGTGGCAGACCCACTTTCAATTCCTGGCCACTCCTATGGTCCCCGCAGCCTGCCTGGAATGATTCCCGAGTGATGAACCAGGAGTAATCCCTGAGCACCACAGACTATGGCCCCCATGCCAAAACCAACCAAAAAAAAGAGTTTTGAATTGTGGAGCAATAGTACAGTGAATAGGGTGTTTGCCTTGTACACAGCCGACTTGGGTTCTGTCCCTCGCAACCCATATGGTTCCCTGAACCCACCAGGAGTGATCCCGAGTACCGAACCAAGAGAAAGTCTTGAGAGCCGCTGGATGTGGCCCCAAGTTTTTAAAATGAGTTTTGAATTGCTCGTATTATTTTCTTTTTTCATTAGATTTTCGTCAATGCCTTAGGGGAAGGGAACTTTCAGAAATGGAAAGAACCCCAGAGATCACCCCATTTTACATCCTCATTCAACAGAAGAGAGGAATCAGGCCAGGGAGGGAAAACGACTTGTCCAAGGTCACACAGGCCAGTGTCCAAGCCAGGAGCTGATGTTCAAATTCCTCTCCTGTGTGCTTTCTTTTCCACCCATCCCCCCACCCTTTATATAAATGATACCAATGGCCAGAGGCCAAGTGCCAATGCCCAGATCTGTGGGTTTTAATGCAAAGTCTACTGCTTCTAAATCTGCTTGCCTTTGTTTTCACTAATTTCTCAGTGGTCAACTCAGAAGCCCTATGCCTTCGTTTCAGTCTCCGAAGTCCCATCCTTCTTTGACTAATGCATTATTAACGTGCTTCTCTGTGTTCTGAAATGTCCAGCGCCGGAGGAGAGCTGGGGGCTGGGATAACTGTGCTCTGAATTTGGAAGTGGAAGTGACTGTAGGCAACTCTGTCTTTTCATCGGACGGCTAGGAGGTGCGGCCCTTTTTAGTTTTCCAAGATTCTGCTTAAAAGGGCCGTTCAAAATAATTCTGTAAGGCTGTGACAAATTCCAAATCCGGCCCTAGAAGATCTGTCTATATACCTAGAGTTTTATTTGCCTTCTGGTGGTGGTGGTGGGGAGGGGGGGAGTTTGGGGGCGGGTGTCTGTGTGTTTACTCAACTTATTTTGTTTTCATTCTGTGGCCTTTGAATTTTATTTGTACAGAGACTTGGCTTATTTTTCTACTGAGGGCTACTTTTCCCCGGAGCTTAGAGTGTTCATCACAAATTGCTTGTAAATCAAGATCTGATTAGGAAGTAATATATTCATCTGTAACTCCTGTATAAAAGTTATTCAAGTATTGTGACAAAATAAGTGTTGTTTACTTTATACGTTTTCTGCAAATTCTAAAGATTTCGTCTAACTTAAAGGCTCTCGTGGAATCTTGGGGATTGCGGCTTGCCCACAGAGACTATAAAGGCTTGCTAAATTAAGTTGATTTGCCTGTGAAAGAAATGCTTCCATTATTCATGTCAGAAGGCTGTCACATCAAATTGAGGGAGTGGAGAAAACCCTTTTTTATCAACATTTAGAACCAAGAAAAACCAACCATTGAGGGCCTGAATTTCAATTGGGGAAAAAGTCAGGCTGAAAGCAGGGTTCAG
Source organism: Sorex fumeus (assembly GCF_029834395.1). NCBI lineage: Eukaryota > Metazoa > Chordata > Mammalia > Eulipotyphla > Soricidae > Sorex > Sorex fumeus. The sequence goes on from NW_026606132.1 coordinate 12,506,857, forward strand.
GAAAAAAAAAAAGAGGCCGGGTATTTGTCTAATGTTGAAAATCAGTAGAGGAGATTGATTTAACTTTAGCTGAAACTTTTTATATAGACAGACAGACTGAAACTTCTTAAAGCAGCAAGTAGTACATACAATCTTGCTGTCTTTCATGTGTAAACTTGTCAAAAGTAGTTAAGCTAATTCAAATTTAAATCTCCTTGAGTTCCTATTCTTGGACTCTTAATTTGTTTATCTTGCAGGATTTAGAAATGCAGTTCTTGGGGGTTACTTTTTAAACTCCGAGGAATGTATTTTGTTTTTCACAGTTCCAAATTTAGTTTCTGCTGTGTGATTAGAAGTTGTATTAGTAAGAAAAGGAAGACAGACCCCTTTGTTTGTATCCGATATGTGGGCATCTGTGTCTGTGCAGATGTATTGTAGCTGTGTGTGCACACATACACCCACATACATAGTTTCAAGTGAAAAAACAGGTGGTCTAGAGAAGAACCAGCTTGAAACATTAAAGGAAATTTACTGTTCTATGTTTTCTAAGTAAAAATATCCTCCTACACGTATTAGTTTAGGAGGCTTCTCTTGTATTTGCCAGGAGAATGGATTTTGTTAAATTTTGCAAAACACAATGATATTAACAGGAGAAATTCTTTGTTTGTGTTATGAATACGAATGCTCACTTCTAGGGCAATATTAGATTTCCATCGCCTTAGGCATTTCAAATGATTGTGAACCCAGTGAAATCAATCACAAAAACAAAATTTCTTATTTTTGCATATTGAATCCTTACCTATCCTTTTTTTTCCTAGACTATGTTTTTGTCATTGTCATCCAAGTGAACTCCTTTGGGACTCCAAAGGGTAATACTGTAAGGTATTTAAAAGCTTCCTGAGAAATCAGAAATATCATTTTCTACATGTCTTAGTTATATTTTTACAGATTTGACCCTATATTTTGGTCCACGGAAATTGTGCCATTAGTGAAAGATAGAATGATGGAAAGGAAAAATGGAAGTGATTCTTGCATTTATCTCTCTCTTTAACATGAAAACTAAAGACAAGTCCTTGAGGTCCCATTCAAAAAGAAGACAGCATCTTCGGTCCCTTTTATGACGTTAACATTTCAATCCTAAATTGAATTTTCACTTAATTGATATTTGGATGTAGTGGGATGGAGAGTGGGTGGGGGGGTGTTCCCTGTATAAAAATAACTCTCTGAAGGATTGCTGGTCTGTGCAGGTTGGAGATGGGGGAAGTGATGAATGAAATGGGGATTGCACTGTAGAGGGTTGGCGAAGACAGGATTACTGGTCAAGAGCGGAATTGTATTTTGGAGTTCTTTCAGTAATGCTGCAGTTTCTCAAAAATTGAATTGGAGGCGGGAGGACTGGGGTGGGATATTTGTGATCTGGTAAAAGCAGAACCGAGCCATGACAAGTAGGGGTGTTTACGAAAGTACAGCATGAAAATAACCAAAATATCACTTCCAAATTGGACTTCTGCCAGTGTTCGATCCTGAAACCACCAGCAGTCAGGCCTCCCCCATACGATGCCCCTTGTTTGCTGGTTGTGTGTTTCCAGTCACTGGAACGGGGATTCTTGTGTTTGTTTTTGCTGTGGGGCCACACCTTGCGGCGCTCAGTGCTTCCACCTGGCTCTGCGCTTAGGGAACACTCTTGGCTAGCTTGTGGTGCAGGTCGGGGGATCGAACCCTGCCATGTACCAGACAAACACCCCAGCCACAGTACTGTTGCTCTGGCAGCTAGAACCGGGACTCTTGTGTGGTGCGGAACTCTGTAAACAGTGCGCAGCCGCGAAGAAAGATTTGATTCTGCCGTTTTCCTGGGAGGCAGCGAATGAGGCAGTACACGTATTCGAGCTCACAACAGTGGTTCCAAAGGGAAAAAAAATTAACAAACTCGTTCACTGTGAGTGTGTGCCTCATCCATGTGTTTTGTTTGGGTGTTTTGCATAACCAGAGTTGTGCGCTCAGACCGCAAGTTAAAAGAATTCAGTTTAATTGGGGGGCAGAGGGCGGCCGCCGGTGTGCAGGGCTGACTCCTGGTTCTGTGCTCAGGGATCACTTCTGGTGGTGCTCAGAGGACCCCTGAGGGGTGCCGGGGATCGATCTGGAGCTGGCTGAATGTAAGGCCAGTGCCCCCCTCCCCCGTGCTGTCTTTCTGCCCCCCCCCATCGTGGTTTTACAGCATTTGCATCATTTCCTGCCCTCCACCTCCCACCCCCCAACCCCTCAACTCGCACATGCGCACACACCCGAGTCCCTAGTTACATCCAGTCTCTCTGGACTGGTCTTGTGAACAGAACGAGGCCACATGCGGCCTTTCAGCAAAGGGTTTGGAGGCTGACGCCAGTGTCCCCTCTGCAAGCAAGTGTTTCTCTCCTTTGGAAGGCTGACAAGAGCTGCCTGGCGTGGATGGGTCACAGCTGTCTGTCCCTTCATCAGGTGGCATGCTGGGCTGGCTGCCACCTCTGGGGCCCTTCATGACTGAGTCTCGCTTGGAACGTTGGCTTCCGTTTCTGCAGCTGAAGCTGTTGAGCAGAGAAGCTGGCTCGGAGGCTGGGGTTGGGGGGTAGGGGTAGGGGCCTAGAAATTGTATGTGTTCTGACTGTTTGAACAGGTCTGGTGTAGCAGGTCGGAGGATGCAGTACGCATTGAGTGGTGTGCATTTTTGTAAAAGATCCTGTGTTCGAGGTAACTTTTCTAAGAATAATAAGGAAACAAAAGACTGATTGCTTAGTTTTGTTTGGGGGCCACACCCAGCAGTGCTCAGGGCTTACTCCTGGTTCTGTGCTCAGGCATGGCTCCTGGCGGGGCTTGGTGAACCTTATGGGGTGCTGGGAATCGAACCTGGGTCCGACAAATGCAAAGCTGTTTCCCTACCTGTTGTACTATCACTCCAGCACCCCACGCCTTTTTTTTAACACAATAGGGAAAAATCCTAATCTTCACATTATTGGGGGAGAGGTTGTTTTGTATTGATATTTTCTTTTTTAAAAATAATTATTTATTTGGGCTGGAGCCATAGCACAGCAGGTAGGGCATTTGCCTTGCACGCGACTGACCTGCTTTCAGTCCCCCCCCCCCCCCCGCCCCCCTCCGAGAGCCTGGCAAGCTACCCAGAGTATCTCGCCTGCACAGCAAAGCCTGGCCAGCTACCCGTGAGGTATGCAATATGCCATAAAAAGTAACAACAAATCTCACAATTTGTTGTGAGACTTTACTGGTGCCCTCTTGAGCAAATCGATGAACAATGGGAGGACAGTGCTACAGTGCTAAATTTTCCTTGGGAATGAAACTTGGATTATGTAGAGTCAAAAGGGTAATGGCAGGTTAGAGCTGGGAAACCTTTATTTGGTCTGGGAGCCACACCCACAGGGATCACTCCGCGGGTCCTCAGGGACCATGTGGGGGGCTGAGCATCGGGCCCACGCAGCCTCATGCAAGTTGAGTGCCCGACCTGCTAATGTCTATCTCCAGTCTGCAACTGTATTTATTTAGATACAGGGGTTTTCTTTCTTTTTTTTTTAAATTTTTATTAGTGAGACACTGTGAGGTACAGTTTTAGACTTACAAATTTTGTGCTTGGGTTTCCATTATACAATGATCAAATGCCCATCTCTCCACCAGTGCCCCATTTTCCACCACCAATGATCCCAGTATCCCTCCCACCCCCCATCCCCCCCATCCCACCCTGCCTCTGTGGCAGGGCATTCCCTTTTGGTCTCTCTCTCCTTTTGGGCGCTGTGGTTTGCAAAAGAGGCATTGAGTGGCAATCATGTTTGGTCTATAGTCTACTTTCAGCATGCTTCTCCCATCCTGGAAGGATCCTCCAAACACCCTTTATTTGGTGCTCCCTTCTCTATCTGAGCTCCCTTTTCCCCTAGCATGTGTGGCTGGCCTCCAAGCCATGGAGGAAAATTCCTGGTACTAATCTCGGCCATTCTTGGGTGTTAGTCTCCTATTTTGTGACTTTATGTTCCCCAGATGAATGCATAGATACAGGGTTTTTTAATTCAACTACTTAGCAGAAAACAAGCTAGCATTGCAATGGTCTGGATCAGAGAGAGAGAGTGTCAGGGGATAAAGCTTACCAGGTAAGCGTCTCACTAGGTTTCCATTTCCATCACCGCAGATGGATTCCCCAAGCATTGCTCTCAGCACAGAGCCAGGAGTAAGCTCCTGAGCACTCTGGAGTGGCCCCTCCCTGCATCCATTGCATTATCCTGCAATTTACTACCAGTCATAGACTGTGAAGTGAAACAGCTTGGGAAAGAAGTGGGGAGGGAGAAAAGGAAGGAAAATAAAAGGAATTGATTTAGCTGATCATCTCTCCCCTCCAGCTTTTTAAAAACAATTCTTTGGAAATATCAAGTCTTTTCACGGGTAGTGCATTTCTGTAGATACCTTCCGAACTTGTACAAAATGGAACGAAAACCACCATTGAAATTTATCAGCTGTCTTTTGGGCATCTAATAGAATGAACTGTTTCTTTTTTTTTTTTTTTTGCACTTCCAATTTATATGTTTTAATAATAAAGGTATCTGTGTACCTGACCAGTTCTTTTCTTTTTAAATATGGAATGCTTCTTGAATTTGCATGTCATCCTTGCGCAGGGGCCATGCTAATCTTCTCTGTATCGTTCCAATTTTAGTATATGTGCTGCCGAAGCGAGCACTGAACTTTCTTTTCTAACTCTTTTTTTTTCCTTTTTGGGTCACACCCGGCAATGCTCAGGGGTTACTCTTTGACTTTGCACTCAGGAATCACTCCTGGAAATGCTCAGGGGACTGTATGGGATGCTGGGAATCAAACCCGGCCGCATGCAAGGCAAACGCCCCACCCGCTGTACTATCATTCCAGCTCCTCTTTTTAACTCTTTTCTAATGCATTAGTGTAATTAACTTCCTGCTGCCTTTCTTCTGCGTTTAAACCTATTTGGTATTGGAGTTGGAGAGAGTACAGGCCATAGGCAGTTCTGGGGGTGATTTCTGGCACCCTCTATGGTTCCTGGAGCACCATCAGGAGTGTTCTCTGAGCACAGAACCAGGAGTAAGACCTGAGCACTGCTGGGTGTGGCCTGCAAACAAAAACTAAAGTAAGTAAATAAAAATCACGGTACTGGAGAGATAATACATGGATAGGGCTGTATGTTTGCCTTGCATGGGACCCACCTGCGTTCAATCCCTGGCACCACAAATGGCCCCCTCAGCACCATCAGGAGTGAGGAGTGACCCCTGATTCAGAGCCAGGAGTAAGCCTCTGATTTGATCTGATACCCAAAATCACAAACAACCTCCACAAAAGAGCAAATCCTATTTGGTGATGTTGTTTGTTCACTTACCACACCACCTCCTTTCATAGGCTAAAACTAGAAAATAGACATCTAAATCCTGTGAGGTTTAATTTCGATGACCTCACTCAGGCTCGGGTACCAATTGTCATCTAAGTCTTCTATATTTCTCTATGAGGCTGTCTTTTTCTATAATCTGGACTAACTGACAACAGTAATTTTCCATTTCTGCAGCAAATGAAGGAATGCAAGTTTAAAACAAACATTGGTGATCTCTGTTAACATTTTTTAATTCTTATATGAATGTTCTTAATATTTGTTGCTTTTTGAACCACTTTTGCAGAGTAGTGGATTCCCAGAAAATAAACAGTCCATTTCTCTCATTTGTACTGGTGCAAAATTGTACCAATTATTTTCATATCATTTGAAATCCCTTAGCACCCACTTTATTATTGGTCTACCTTGTTTGTGCTACACATCACATTTAATGTGGGGTGGGGGCTGCAGAGATAGTACAATGGATAGGGCACTTAACCTTGTACGTAACAGACCCAGGTTTGATCCCCAGTACCCCGAAAACTGTCAGGAGTGATCCCTGAGTGGAGAGCTAGGAAGGACTAAGTTCTGAGCACCACTGGGAGTGACTCCAGAACCAAAAATCATTGTTGTTAATTAAAAGATTTTTATATATTTTTTGCGACTTTTATACATTTTATTTTCATAAAGTAGTTCACAATAGTTCATTATAGATACTATTGAAACATCCACCCCACCAGCGAGCATCTTCCCACCACAATAAGAGTGTGTGAGGGTTGTTGTATTTCATACTGGGGCCATCTAAGCTCGCATATACAAGAATACAAGCAAGAATGTTAAAACCAAATACATGTGTGTGTGCTACTTTAGGTACATCAGTGGGCTAGAGTATAAAAGGGCGTGTGGCCACATTCGCTCCAGGAAATACTGCATTGCTCTCTTCTGGGAGCTTTATTTTATAATCTCTAGATCTTGGCTGTTAATGAGATTACATGGTGGGGGGGGCAGTTTGTGGGTGTGGCTGCCAAGCTACTGGAAAACTGGGCATCTGGGTGGAGGAAGCCCAGTCCCAATCCAAGCAGGCTTGGAGATCTCAGCCACAGGTCCTCCATATCTGGGTTCCTCTGTTGGTTCCTTTATGTGTGAGGCTCGTTCGAGCGTGTGGAGAGTGGCCTTGAGCATGACTGTGGCTGGGTTCTGGAGGGTTTCGGCTGCCGGGGCTCTGCTTGGGGAGGGGAGGGAAACTCAACCCTTCCCTCCAAGCTGAGATGGTGAAGACAGCCTGGTGCGGGGTCAGGAGATTTTGCATCGCTCTCTTCTGGGAGCTTTATTAATGAAAAGATTTTTTTATAAATTCATTTTTGGGCTCTGGACCAAAAGAGGTGCTGGGGATTGAACTGTTTTCTGCCACATTGAAGGCCAATGCCTTTACTGCTGTGCTACTGCTCTGGCCCTTCTGTTAATTTGTTTTAAAGGGACCTATTATTTCCAGTCATTCCTATTTTTGCGTTTAAATGAAAAGGTTTGCTTCTTTGAGCTTGTTTGGAGGTTCTAGCAGGGGAGCGCAGCTACTCGTATACCCTCGACCAAAGACCGGTCCGTCTCTATCGGGGAAGGCCGTCCTCTTCGACCGAGCGTGCAGCTTCGGGAGGGACGCACATGGAGCGGTGAGGGAGGAAGGGGACACCCGCCTAGCCAGCCAGATCAGCCGAATCAACCCTGGCGATCAATGGGGTGACAGATGTCGCAGCCAGATCGCCCTCATTGCTTTGGCCTTCCACTTTGTTTTTGTTCATGTTTTTGCGTGTCTGTATTTGGGTCATATCCTGCGATGTTCAGGAGTTAATCCTGGTGGTACTCGGGGACACTGAGATGCTGGGGATCAAGACCAGATCAATCTGCGACGCTCTACCTGTTGTAGCATCTCTCCCTCTCTGGCAGGTGTTTGTGTGTGTGTGTGTGTGTGTGTGTTTGTGTGTGTGTGAGAGAGAGGGGGGGGGATAGAGAGACACCCAGCAATGCTCAGCATTTACTCCTGGCTCAGTGTGCAGAGATCATGGGGTAAGGGAACCATATTCAGTAAAAATGATTGAACACAGGTCACTAACTGCAGTGCCGGCCACCAACCCAGGTCAGCTGTGTTTCAACCAAGTGCCTCAGCATCTGTACTAACTCTGCAGCCCCTGTTTTCGTTTTGTTTTGGACTGTCACCTGGCCATGCTGGGAAGCTACCCCATGGTGCTGGGGGGACCATCCCAGTGAGTGACCCCCCAGCTCACCACACAGGCAAAGCATGAGCCCAAGCCCAGGGAAATCCCTTCACCCACTTGATTTTTCTAGTTTATTTCTTTGGTTGTATGTATTTTCAGTGTTTCTTCTTGAAAAATAAAATAATTCCTAGCTGTGAATTTTCCTAGGAATATGATTTCCATTGCATCTTGTAAGTAATCAGTTTTGTAGCCTTTAAATCACAATTCACTTTTGAATTCTTTGGCTAGGTTACAGCTTTACTTTTGGGGGGGTGCTGGGGTGTAGCTCAGTGGTAGATCTATTACCTCGTATGTCTGAGTGCTGGCTTCAGTCCCTGGCACCACCAAAATAAAACCTTTTATGATTCATTTCTTGTGTTTTATTTAAATCGTGATCAGGCAGGTAGCTTGCAAGACTTTTGATAGGTTTAGCTTTTCTTGGAGACTGATCAAGTATTAGAAGTATAACTTACTGCATTGAAAATAGAAACATTTTTGTTTTTATTAAACATACACTTATAGAATTCATTATAAGTCCTTCTTGGGTATATGTATTTGGGTCATGCGTGGGTGCTGCCCTTGATGGTACTTAGGGGGTCACACTGTGTTGGGGATCAAGTTCCAACCTCCTGCATTGAATCATGTATGCTCAACTGCAGAGCTAACTCCCTGGCCTCTAAGCCCTTTGTACAATTCCATTTGGTTAGTACTGAGAATAGATAAGTGGATAAAGAAACCCGTAAAATCTCCATAATGGAATATTATGCACCCCTTAGGCAAAAGGAAGTCATGAAATTTGCAGATACATGGATGGACATGGAGAGAATCCTGCTGAGTGAAATGTGACAGAGGGATAAGGACAAGATATAAAATGATAGCATTCATTGGCAGGATATAAGAAAATAGTATGAGACTAATACTTAAAGACAGTGGAAACTGGAGCTAGGAGGACTGGTCCATGGTAAGAAGCTTGCTGCAAGTTATGGAGGCAGTGCATTTAGGACTGAGAAGGGATCTCTGGACAAGAACTGAGTGCCGAAAGGAGGTAAAGTGATATGCATGAGATAACTTTTCAGTATTGCAAACTACAGTGCCTAAAAGGAAGAAGAAAAGTATCTGCCAAAAAGGCAGGCTTGGGGGTTGGGTGGGAGGGAAATTGGGAAATTTGGTGGTGGGAAATATGCGCTGGTGAAGTGACAGGTGCTGGAACACTGCATGACTGAAACTCAACCATGAACAATTTTGTAACTGTATCTCATGGTGATTCACTAAAAAGAAATCCATTTGGTCTTATAAAATTTGGCAAGAGTGTTGAAATTGTCCACAAAGGGTCCGGAGATATAGAATAGTATCTGCGGAGCTCAGCAGTGTTCACGGATTAGGCCTGACTCAGTGCTCACTTCCGAGGTTTCTTGGCAAGATAATGCAGTTCCTGCAATTGAAATCATATAGGACACATGCAAGTAAAGTGCCTTAGCCACTATATCATCTCTCTGGTCCCCTTCTACCTGTAAAAGAATATGTCTTATATTATTTCTCCCACTCTCCCCCTTACTTTTATTCCTTTAACTTTGACGGAACAAATTTCATATTTTTCTTTAAAACAACCCTTTCCAGTAACTGAACATTCTATTTTAAATTTTCATTCTCTTATTTTTCCTTCAAATGATCTGAAATACATTCAAACCTGTGTTTCTGGAGGAATTGCAAGCGCCTAGCCTTAGACATTCCTCCTCATGTCACGCACAACAGTGACGTTATTACTACTTTCATTTTATCTTCGGTTTCCTCTCTCCAGTGTTGAATTAAACTGGAAAAGAAGCTCTGGATCAACATGATTCTTTCTCATCATAGCTCTTGTGTGCCAAGAAATATTTTTCAAGAATTGTGTCTAGGAAGAGGCAGACCGGAAGTGACGTAAGGACAGTGTGGGTTACTCTGGCAAGTTGGTGATAGCAGAGGTGAAATAACTTTGTGCGCCAAAAACATGAACAGTAGTACTCAGTTTGTCAGCATGTTACTTCACCTGAAATTCCAAAACAGAAGTGGCTCAGAAGGTTAGCTCACATGCTCCCTACAGGAAAGGCCTGAACTCATCTCTGGGATACGTAGGTCCTTGATCCCTCGGCAAGGTGCTGTCAGCCATGGCCCCAACATCAAGAGAAAAATGTTTTGAACCGGAGAGAGAGTACAGTGGGCAGGGTATTTGCCTTGCAGGTGACGAATCTGGGTTCGATCTCTGCACCACCGATCATCTCCCAGTTCCCACCAGGAGTGATCCCTGAGCATAGCACCAGGGGTAAGCCTTGAGAACTGCTTGGTGTGACCCTAAAACAAAGAAAATAAAGGGGTATTTCTATACCTCCTGATCATAGCATAGCGTTATTTGCATTTGAAAATCTATTAGTTATTAGTTTAGTTGCCTAATATGATTATCTTTTCTTTAAGATGTTTATTCACACTGACTTTTTTTTAACCTTCTGCTGGATATTTGAGTAAGAATTTGTCTTTATTTGCCTTATTATTTTTTTTTCAGGTTGGGGTTTTGGGCCATACCTGGTGAGGCGCAGGTGTGATTTCTGCTCTGTGCTCTGGAGTGACCCCTGGCGCTGCTCAGGAGACCCTACGTGGTGCAGGAGATTGAACCAGGGTCAGGGCCCAAGTGCCTGTCTTATCTCCTGTACTAACCCTTTGGCTTAATTTTTTCCCCAAGGTTTTAAAAGTAAAGGCGGATTTCATTTCTATGTAATTATTACGTGCATTGCTAACAAAAGAGTAGTTTTCTGTGTGATCACCTGTTTCTTACTATTGTTCATGATGCCCTCAGGAACTTTGTGTGTGGATTTTTTTTCTGTGACATTTCTTTCAGTTCTCCTCGGTATTTAGAAAGAATATTGCTGGGTCACTTAATATGTCTATGTTTAACCCTTGGAAAAAATTGACAAGACTATTTGCCCAAGTTGCCGCACTATGTGCTATTTCGATCATCATCTGAGCGTTTCAACTTCTCCACAGCCTTTAGAATGCTGCTAATTGTGTCTTTTTGATTATAGCCATCCTAGTGGATGTGAAGTGGTATCTCATTGTGGTCTTGATTTCCATTTCCCTGATGGTTTAATGGTGTTGAGAGCCTTTTCATGTGATTATTGTTCATTTGTGTATTTCCTCCAGAGAAATGTTTGTTCACATTTTTTTTGTCTATTTAAAAAATTGGCTTCTTTCTTCTTTTTATGATTGAGTTGTGAAAGTTCTTAATAAGCCCCTTTTCAAATATATGCTGCCCAATTTTCCCCCATTCTGTGAGTTTTCTTTTCATTTTCTTGATTATGTCCTTTGAAGAACAAATTATTTTCATTTTCATAAGCCTTAATTTATTTAATTTTTCTTTTCTGACTTATTGGTGTTTTACCAAAGGAATCATTATCTAATCTGGGAGCCTGGAGATTTTGGGGCATGGGGTGGGGGATTCTTGGGACCTCCCCAGTGGTGCTCAAGGGCTCTTTTCTTGACTCTGTGCTAAGGAATGCCTCTGAATGTACTCAGGATGGGTCATCAAATTTGACACTGGGGTTTCCAGGATTGACTGACTGTGTGCAAGGCAAGCACCCAAACCCCAGTACTATCTCTCTGGCTCCAATCATGAAGACATGAAGATTTGAATCTTTTCTTTCAGGATGTTTATCACTTTAGTTCCTACATTTAGACCGCTAATCCATCTTGAATATATTTTTGTGTCTGATGTGAGGCATTTAGTCTTTTTTTTGCATCTGGATATTTAGTTAACACAACACTTATTGAAAAGGCTATACTTCTTCCACTGAATTTTCTTGCCACTCTTGCTAAAGTCTATTGATCATAGATACAAATTGTGGAATTTCCATTATATTCCATAAATCTGTCTGCCTATTCAATGCCAGAGACCCTAGGATTCACTATCGAGCTGTGCAAAGCTGGGAAGTTAAAGCCCTAAATATTGAACTTTTCAAGATTGTTGTGAATATTCTGAGTTCCTTTTCATGTGACTTTTGGAAGCAGCTTTACAGGTTCTATAATCCCAGCTGGGATTTGGTTGGGGTTTGCATTGAATCATTAGGTCAAAGTGGGAGAATATTGACATCTTAGCAATACTAAATCACCCAGCCCATGAACAAGGGATTTTCCACCTTTCATTTATTTGGGACTCCTTTAATTTCATTCAATAAGGTTATATGGTTTTTAATGTACAGTACTTACTCTTCTTTTATGATGGGGGATGGGGAATGGTTTGGGCCGTACCTGGAGACGCTCAAGGGTTACTCCTGGCTTTGCACTCAGAAATTACTCCTGGGGGTGCTCGGTGATCCATATGAGATGCTGGGGATCAAACCCAGGTCAGCCCCATAAAAGCAAACATCCTACCTGCTGTAGTATCACTCCCGCCCCTCTTTAGTTAAATGTATCACTATGCTTTTTCGTTATATTGCAAATGGAATTATTCTCTTTTTTGATTGCTCATTGTCATGGGATAGACATTTAATTGAAGGGCCAAATGATACTACAGTCAGTAAGGCATTGCCTTGCATGCAGCTGACTGGGATTTAATCCGTGGCATCCTATATGGTCCTCCAAGCCTGCCAGGAGTGATCCCAGAGTACAGATCCAGGAGTAACCCCAGAGCATCACTGGTTGTGACCACAAAACCAAAAATAAAAAAGGAAATTCAGTTGATACTGTATATTGATCTTGAAAAATTTCTTGCAATGTTTCTAAACTAATTTATTAGTGCTAGTGGTTTATGTGTATATTATTTCTGACTCTTTTTTTTGTTTTTTCAATTTTGGGTGGGCATCTGGGCCACAGCCAACTGCTTTCAGGGATTATTCCTGATTCTGTGCTCTGGTATCTCTCCTGGTGATGCTCTGGGGATCTTATAAGGTACCAGGAACCCCAGTTCAACCACATGCAAGGCAAGCACCTTACCCACAATACTGTCTCTCCAAGTCCTGTTGATGGCTTTTGAGTGCATAGGATCATGCCATTCAGTAATTGGGGCAGTTTCTAATCTGGATGCCGTTAATGTTCTTTTCTTGCCTAATTGCCTCATCTAGATATCCAGCAGACATCATAGAACTGGTGAAAGCAGATCACCTTCTCTTTTATCCCTGATATTTTTTGGGTGTGGGTATGAGGAAAGCATGCAGTCCTTCACCAAATAAATAAATCCTCTCATTTATAGCTTTATCTCGGTTAAGTGTAGAAATTTTCTTTTTCTCCACTTGACCACATTGCAAGAATAGATAACTGAGTGTCGGAAACACTTCTGATTCCATGACTTGATGCGAGTTTGTGGTGAAATTGCAGAGGCTGTGTGCTGGATAAACCTCATAAATTTGCAAAGCATCCTGTGATGCTCCCTCCATCACTCATGGGCATGTGTAGACAATGGGGCGAGAAAGCAAGCTTTCTGGATGATCACTCACTGTCACTGTCACTGTCACTGTCCTCCCATTGTTCATCGATTTGCTTGAGCAGGCACCAGTAAAGTCTTACAACAAATTGTAAGACTTGTTGTTACTGTTTTTGGCATATTGAATATGTCACGGGTAGCTTGCCAGACTTTACCATGCGGACGAGATACTCTCGGTAGGTTGCCGGGCTCTCTGAGAGGGGCGGAGGAATCAAACCCAGGTTGGCAGCGTGTAAGGCAAACGCCCTACCCCTTGTGCTATTGCTCCAGCACTGTGCTATTAAAAATGTCTTCCCCCTGACCTTGGAATCCAAGAGTTCACAATTTACTGTTATTTTCCGTGGTGGGAAAACATACTCGGTAATACTCAGGGCTTGCTCTTGGCACTGCTCAGCGGACCATACGCATGCTGGGAATTAAACCTGGCCTCCCTTCTGCAAAGCATGTGCTCTAGCCCATTGAACTATTTCTCAGGACCCAAAGCTTCCACAATTTTTTTCTTTTTAAATTTATTTTTTAATTAAAAATAGTTTTATAAAGTTGTTCACAATAATTTATTACTTTCAAGATTCCAACACCAATCCCACCACCATTATTCGAATATTCCCACCATCACCCAAGCCTGCCCCAAAGGCATATCCTAAATAATTTATTTTGTATTTCTTATTATGAATAATCTGCTAAAAATGAACCAAAGAAGTTTCCTTAGAGGAAAGTATGTGAAAATTGTTGTATCTTACCTTGGAGCCATTAAGCCCTTGTATAAAAGATTACTAACATGTTGTTACAGGTTGAGCCTTGTGTGCTAATATATATATTATTATATATATTATTATATGTTATATTATATATTATTTATTATATTATATTATATATTATATTATATATTATTAAAAGGCCCTTATATTATTATATATTATATATATATATATGGGCTGGAGCAATAGCACAGCGGTAGGGCATTTGCCTTGCACACAGCCAACATGGCTGACCCGAGTTTGATTCCTCCACCCCCCTCGGAGAGCCCGGCAAACTACCGAGAGTATCTCGCCTGCACGGCAAAGCCTGGCAAGCTACCCGTGATGTATTCAATATGCAAAACACAGTAACAACAAAGTCTCACAATGGAGACGTTACTGGCTCACTCGAGCAAATCGATGAACAATGGGAGGACAGTGTCAGTGTCATATGTATATATATACATGTATATATATGTGTGTGTGTCTATATATATATATATATATATATATATCCTGTTACCTTCTGCTTTACACCCCATCACATGTGGTGTGTTTGGTACATCAGTACCAAGTATTTGGTACTTGGTACATCAGTGGCATAAATTATGAGATAGCACATGCTCCAGGAATTCTGAAATTTTAAATAGGGTGATAGAAATAGAACTGGAGTTAAATTTTTAACTGGATGGTGACTTTGGGTCTGGAGTCTGGAGGGATCTCTGCAGCTTGTTGCTCTTTTCCAAGATTTATTTGTGAGTCTCTGGATCATGTCTGTTAATGAGCTTATATGGCACCAGAGGCAGTTTGTAGGCATGACTCCCAGTCTTCCGGAAGCACAGGGAGATGGGAGTACAGGGCCCATTCCCAACTCCACGAGAGCCTGGAGATTTCAGTCACAAAACCCACATACCTGCGTTTTCAGCGGATTCATTCTCATGCGTGAGGGGCTCCTCCCAAGCCTGTGGAGATCATCTGTGAGCGTGGCAGTGATTGGGTTCTGGAGTTTTGGGCTGCTGGGGCTCGGTTGGGGCAGGTGCTGTGCACACCTGCCCTGCTCTAAGATGCCCTGGATGAACCTCAGCCTGACACAGATTGTGGAGACATCTCATGCTTCCACAATTATAATGGCCATTTTAGAGAAGCACACATTGTCTCCATTTGAGAAGATGAGCTAAAAAAAATTTAATTACCCTACATGCTGTTTTCCACTTTTGCAAAGTTGTCTTCCAAATTCCTTTTGATTAATGAGTCATCTTTTTTTTTCTTTTTGGGTCACACCTGGTGATGCACAGGGGATACTTCTGGCTCTGCACTCAGGAATTACTCCTGGCGGTGCTCAGAGGACCATATGGGATGCTGGGAATTGAACCCGGGTCAGCCACGTGCAAGGCAAACAAACGCCCTACCCGCTGTGCTATCTCTCCAGCCACAATGAGTCATATTTTAAAAATGCAAATACCCACCTTTACAATAAGCAGCAAATCTTTGCGAGCAAACCTATACCATATTCCCCATACTCACAGCCCATTTATTAAAAGGAAAAAAATCACAGTACTGTCTCCTGCAAACTCCAAAGAAACCATACTGAGTGTTCAATGCAGTAAAACTGTGCTCAGCAAAGGGCCAGATTGGGGCCTGGAGCAATAGTACAATGGGTAGGTCACTTGCCTTGTAAAGTTCCACCTAGATTTGATCCCTGGCATCCCATATAGTCTCCCAAACGTCACCAGGAATGATCCCTGAGTGCAGAGCCAGGAGTAAACTCTGAGCACAGCCAGGTGTGCACCTGCCCCCTCACCCCCCCAAAAAAAAAACAAAAATAAAATAAAAGGAGAAATTTTTATTTATTTTAATTTCCCCTAAAGGGTATGTTCTTCTCAAGCTTAGAGGCACAAGATAAGCCAGGATCTTCTAGGTGGATAAGTTTCTGATGCCTCCCTCTGATCTTTCCTTTCTTGTGCTTGTAAGGCTAATCTTTCTTTATCTGATTTTCTGCTTTACTATAAAATTGTCATTCTTTTTGTCCAAGACTGCAATTACCCGTCTCATTATCAGGCAGTTTGCCCCCTTGATAAAAAAGGGATCAAGGCCAGCTGTCACTCAATTCAAGACAATTGTTGCTGTGTCCTGCACATTGCTTGGTCCTGAAATGGCCCTGCACATTTCCTTTTATTCCTTCTGGGGGTGAGAGATGTTTCTGGCCACACCTGGCAGTGTTCAGAGTTTACTCCTGGCTCTGGTCTCAGGGGTCATACTTAACAGTGCTTGAAAGACCACATGTGGTCCCAAAGGTTGAATGGTTAGTTTACTGCATGCATAACCTCTCATACTATCTCTTCAGAGATACTAAATCCCACTTAAAAAATTTTGATGAAGTCATGAAATTTACATACAAGTGGTACAATATGGAAAGTATCATGCTAAGCGAAATGAGTCAGAAAGAGAGGGATAGACATAGAAAGATTGCATTCATCTGGGGGATATAAAGTAACAAAGTATGAGATTAATACCCAAGAATAGCTGAGATCAGCACCAGGAGGATTACTCCATAACTTAGAGGCCAGCCGGGTATCCTAGAGGAAAGGGCTATTCAGATAGAGAAGGGAGCACCAAATAAAGGATGTTTGGAGGATCCTCCCAGGAGGGGAGATGCATGTCGAAAGTAGACTATGGACTGAACATGTTTGCCACTCAATGCCTCTTTTGCAGACCACAACACCCAAAAGGAGAGAGAGAACACAGGGGATTGCCCTGCCACAGAGACGGGGGGATGGGGGGATGGGGGTGGGAGGGATATTATCCATGGTGGTGGAAAATGGGCACTGGTGGAGGGATGGGTATCTGATCATTGTATAATTGAAACCAAAGCACAAAAAAATTGTAAATCTACAACTTTAAAAAAAATAAAATAAAATAAAGGGGGAAAAAAAAAATTTTGGACCACATCTGGTGATGCTCATAGCTTACTCCTGGCTCTTTGCTCAGGGATCACTCCTGGTGGTGTGTCCGGGATCAAACCAAGTTTGGCCATGTGCAAGGCAAGCGCCTTAACTACTCACTGTCCACCATTGTCCTATCTCTCCAGCTTTTGTTTTTCTTTTTTTTTAAAGAAAAAAAGGAACTGTTTTTTTTATTAGATGAATGTTGATGGTTAGAGGTTAATTTTTTTTAATTTTTTTATTAGTGAAACACCATGAGGTACAGTTGTAGATTTACAATTTTTTTGTGCTTGGGTTTGATTATACAATGATCAGATACCCATCCCTCCACCAGTGCCCATTTTCCACCACCATGGATAATATCCCCCCCACCCCCATCCCCCCATCCCCCCCTGCCTCTGTGGCAGGGCAATCCCCTGTGTTCTCTCTCTCCTTTTGGGTGTTGTGGTCTGCAAAAGAGGCGTTGAGTGGCAAACATGTTCAGTCCATAGTCCACTTTCGACATGCATCTCTCCTCCTGGGAGGATCCTCCAAACACCCTTTATTTGGTGCTCCCTTCTCTATCTGAGCTGCCCTTTCCTCTAGAATGCCCGACTGGCCACTAAGCTATGGAGTAATCCTCCTGGTGCTGATCTCAGCTATTCTTGGGTATTAATCTCATATTTTCAGCTTTTGTTTTTCGAGTCAAAGTTTTTACTGAGGCATCATGATTTGCAATCATATTAATATAAGTGAGTTAGACTAATAGATATTACTGTACCCCCCACAGTGCCAGTATCCCTCGGTCCTATTCCCTTTGTCCCTTCTTATCCCTCACCCCCCAGCTTGGCAGCCTCCATTCTGTTGAGTCTCTACATTTCTAAGAGGATTGGAAAGATAAACTTTTATTGATGAGTACCCATTTATAATTGTTGACAATTGTGAATTTTGCAATCTGCCAGAGGCCATATTTAATAGCGAGTCTAGGGCCAAATGGAAAAGATTCAATTATCTAGTGAGTGATTTTATAAATAAATTAAAAATCAGTACTTACTCATACATTTTCTGTTTGGAGTATTCTTCCTTCTGTATATCCCAGTTTCCATCTGGTAACCTTATCTTTCTGCCTGAAAGATATCTTTCTGCTTCCTTTCCCGTTTCCTGTGTTACAGTTATGCTGGTGATGAAAAAAAGTCTATATTTTAAAATATTTTATTTTGAAAGATTTCAAACATATAGAAAAATAGGATGATGTATACTTAAATACCATCCTCTAGATTTAACAACCTAATATGTGCTGTATCTGCATGATCTAAGAACAGATTAAAAATAAACGAGACAACAGGATTTTGTTAGTGACAACATCACTAACAAAAGTGGCATTTTTTCTCCTAAATTACCACATCAATAAGAGTAATAATTCCCTAATAGCTTTTGTTTTCCTTTTTCCCCTGGGTTGGGGGCCATGCCCAGCAGTGATCAGGCCTAGGAGATCATCTGCGGTGCTGGAGATTGAACCAGAGTCAGCCACATGCTAGGTAGTTGCCTAATTTTCCAGACTCCCTCTGTGGCCACTCCCAAATATTTTTTAACATCTAGTCTGCACTTAAATTTCCTGGATCACACTCAAAGTGATTTTTCCTTTTTCAAGCCAGATTCCAATCAAGGGTCATTTGGTGGCCATAGCTTTTAAGAATCTTCTAATTTCAGGATGGAGAGATAGCACAGCAGGTAGGGCATTTGCCTTGCACACGGCCCACCCGGGTTCAATTCCTAGCATCCCATATGGTCCCCTGAGCACCACCAGGAGTAACTCCTGAGCGCAGAGCCAGGAGTATCCCCTGTGCATCGTCAGGTGTGACCCCCGCCAAAAAAAGGAGTCTTCTAATTTAGCGCAGCCTTGCTGTCTTTTTTTTTTGGGGGGGGTGCGGGCTGGAGGGCTCAATTGGACTACACCTAGCAGTGCTCAGGGACTGATCTTTACTCAGGAGTGAGACTTGGTGGTGCACAGGGGGCCATATGAGATTCTGGGACTTGGATCAAGATCCGCAGGATGTAAAACCAAGTGCCTTAACCTGTGGGCTCTCTCTCCGGCCCCCAGTCTTGCCGTTTTGCCATCTTTTGTTTTACTCTGGGACACTGACTTATTTTAGACTGCAAGTCAGCCATCCCATGGCTTGCCACACTTTTTGTGTTTTCTTCTCATCTTTCTCATGCTGTTATTTCTTTATCTTTGTCAGATTTGGGACCACACTGATAATGCTCAGGGATCACTCCTAGTAGTACTCTTTTATTGCCTGTATTTCATTAAAACTGTCTATTAGATATGAAGGTTGGACCTAGATCCGGTTCAGTGTTTTAGGTGAAAGGAGTAAGGAAGTAGTGTTGGACAGTATTTGGTCTCTAGGTCCCACTGTTTTTTGTTCATTGGTTTTGGGGCCACACTCAGTAGTGCTCAGGGCTTATTCTTGGCTCTGCACTCAGGAATCATTCCTAGTAGGCTTGGGAAAACCATATGGGGTGCTGGGTATTAAATCCATGTGCAAGGCAAGCTCCCTACCTATTGTACTCTCTCTAGCCCCTAAGTCCCACTGCTAGTGATGACAAGATTGAACAATAGGTTTGGTGGTGATACACAGATTCCTCTGTGGTAATGTTTTTTCCCTGGTTGTCATACAGAGTGATACTTTGAGCCCATGGGATAATCAGTTCGCCCTCAGCTTTCTTTTTCTTTCTTTCTTTTTTTTGCATCACACCCAGCGATGCACAGGGGTTACTCCTGGCTTTGCATTCAGGAGTTACTCCTGGTGGTGCTCAGGGAACCATATGGGATGCTGGGAATCGAATCTGGGATGGCTGCATGCAAAGCAAATGCCCAACCCACTGTGCTATCACTCTAGCCCCCGCTCCTAGCTTTTAACATAATGATTTATAAACTGATGGTTGATTTTGGCTTGAAAACAGGATTTCATTGAAGTGGGAGAGATTGGGTTTTTCTCCTTCTATCAGTTTTTGGCTGACAGTTTTTGGAAAGAAGTTGACCTTATCAGCATGCGTGGCCACATTCGTGGCCTCACAAAATCTCCACACTCTACAATACTGACATCCTAGTAGGAGCACACCAAATTAGATGGGAAAATAGCACAGAAGCCAATGCAGCTCAGTAAACAAAGACATTAACACAGAAGGCTCAACTGGCAAAAACAGCTTAGTAAACCTTCAGAAAGAATTTAATGTTCCCCTGGTGAGAAATAACAATCTTCACAAATTTTCTTTTACTGAAATATTTTTTCATAATTCTATTAGCCACTTAGTTGTAACAAGCAAGATCAGATAAATTATTTGGTAGATTATGGACCAAACATGATGGCTCCTTGTTACCTGTATTGCAAGCCATAACACCCCAAAGGACAGAGAGAGTAAAAGGGATTGTGCCTGCCACAGAGGCAGTAGGTAGGAGGGTGTGGGAGTGGGGGGAGGGATACTGGGAACATTGAGGGTAGAGAATGGGCACTGGTGGAGGGGTGCATACTTGAACATCGTTTGACTGAAATGCAATCATGAAAGTCTGTAAGTCTGTAAGTGTATCTCACGAAGATTCATTAAAATAAAAATAAATAAATAATTTGGGACCTGCTAAGGGAATAGGCCTGGAGGGTGTTTGGGAAAATGGGGGACAGTAGTGGAAGGAAGGTCACAGTGGTGGTAGGATTGGTGTTAGGATATTGTAAGCCAATAACAAGTGCATCATGAACAACTTTGTAAAGCATGGTCTTTGAATAAAGTGAAAAAAAATTTAAAAGAATGTCTTCTCATCGAGTGTGTTTATACAAAAGGTTAAAATTTGATCTTATAAAAAATTTGATCTTATGCTCACCTTCCTTAAGATATTGCTTGGTGATGTCAGTCTCAGGACTTAAGTGGAGTTAAGGTGGAATGTGCTGGGTGGACAACAACGAGTCTTTCTCTGGTGTCCAAGTGTAACCAGATGATTCTGGTTACAAGGGTATTTTTGAGAGCCCAGTATATAGCAGCCCATTTCTTTGGGGGAATGGTTTGGGCCACATCTGGCTGTCTGGCTAATAAAGATGAATGAAGGGAAGAAATTTTTTTTCTGCTTTTTGGGTCACACCTGGTGATGCACAGGGATTATTCCTGGCTCATGCACTCAGGGATTATTCCTGGAGGTGCTCAGGGGACCATACGGGATGCTGGGAATCAAATCTGGGTCGGCCACATGCAAGGCAAACGCCTACCTGCTGTGCTATTGCTCCAGCCCCAGGGAAGAACTTTTTACCTAAGGCTATAGGGAAATCATTTTTTTGTGATTGGAGAAGGAGTTCAACTATAAAATAAATTATTTTCTCTTTGGGGATTGAAGAAAACAATGGCATTGGGCCTGAAGGTCAGATTATATGCCTCACTGTAAGTTTTTTTTTAATTTTTATTAGTGAGACACCATGAGGCACAGTTGTAGACTTACAAATTTTTGTGCTTGGGTTTCAATTATACAATGACCAAATACCCACCCCTCCACCAGTGCCCATTTCCCACCACCACGGATCCCAGTATCCCTCCTACCCCCTATCCCCCCCACCCCACCCTGCTTCTGTGGCAGGGCATTCCCTTTTGTTCTCTCTCTCCTATTGGGTGTTGTGGTTTGCAAAAGAGGCAATGGGTGGCAATCATGTTTGGTCTATAGTTTACTTTCAGCATGCTTCTCCCATCCTGGGAGGATCCTCCCAACACCCTTTATTTGGTGCTCCCTTCTCTATCTGAGCTCCCTTTTCCCCTAGCATGTGTGGCTGGCCTCCAAGCCATGGAGCAAAATTCCTGGTACTAATCTCGGCCATTCTTGGGTGTTAGTCTCCTATTTTGTTACTTTATGTTCCCCAGATGAATGCAATCTTTCTATTTTATACAGCTGTAAGAGTGTGGAGAGAAGAAAAATTGGAGGGGAAGGAAGATGCTTTTGGAATCCAACCCCTAACACTACCTACATGAATTTGTAGTCTTCAGATTTTCAAAGCTTTTTATAAAACAGTTAAAATTCCCCCATAGCTACATGTAACAAAGATACACTTGTTCTCCTGTACTCACATGTTCAAAAATTCATAGAAAATAAAATCTGAAGTGTTTAGTGAATGCCCTACTGTGTGTATAGTTTGCAAAGGTGCAGAGAGAGACACACAGAAAAAGATGTTTGTATGATACATTTCACTTCTCCACAGCCCCGCTGAGCTATTTCTGTACTTAAGAAAAATGGAAGTTCAGAGTAGAAATGTTCAATTAACTGTTAAACACCTTCGTCAATTAAGAGATCATTTCCAAATCTGATGGATGAGTTCAAAATATCCAATTCATTCTAATCATCAGGCGGAAGAACAGTCTTACTCTCAAGGAGAAAAGAGCAGATAAACATGTAAATGAACTCGCAGATCTTTCAGAAGTGCTCTGCCTGGAATGACTGAATATTAATGTGAAAAGTTTTCCATGTGTTAAATGATGAGTTGAATTACAGTGAGCCATGCTACATTCAATGGTAATCTAATTATACTTTATTTTGTTACATATTTAAATAAGTACTAGATTATATGCATAAGGCACTGGGGACATGGCTAGGACAAAAAAAACTGTTGAAATCTTAGAATACTAAGTCCCATAGCAAATGTATGACTTTGCAAGTACCACAGTCATCCATCTGCCCTTGTTTTGCTTGTTTTTTGAGCTACACTCACAGTTTCTTAGGGGTGTCGCCTATCTACCAGGGCGTGGCCACATGCAAGGCAAGTAAGTGCCTTAACTGTTTACTATCTCTTCAACCTCCCTCCACACCTCCTTCATTTTTATCCCAGGCTTGATTTCTGTGTGCTACCTCTATCTTCCAGCAAAGTATAATCTTAGCATGCAGGTTAAAAAGAAAACACCAGGGAGCACCAAATAAAGGGTGTTGGGAGGATCATCTCCGGATGGGAGAAACGTGCTGAAAGTAGACTATAGACCAAACATGATTGCCACTCAATTCCTCTTTTGCAAACCACAACACCCAAAAGGAGAGAGAGAACAAAAGGGAATGCCCTGCCACAGAGGCAGGGTGGGATGGGATGGAGGGTGGGAGGGATACTGGGATCCGTGGTGGTGGGAAATGGGCACTGGTGGAGGGATGGGTATTTGATCATTGTATAATTGAAACCCAAGCACAAATATTTGTAAGTCTATAACTGTACCTCATGGTGTCTCACTAATAAAAATTAAAAAAAAAACCACCAAGTTTAGGGCCCGAGCCATAGTACAGCAGATTGAGTGCTTGCCTTGCACACTGCTGACACAGCTTAGATCCTTGGTTTCAATATGGTCCCCCAAGCCCGCCAGAAGTAAGCCCTGAGCACCACCAGGTGTGGTCTTCAATCCGAATAACCAACCAAAAATAACCCATCACGAAGGCAAGTAACATGGATGAAACTAGAGGATACCACACTGAGTGAAGTGGTAAGGAAAGGGATAGGTACAGAATAATCTTTCACATGTGGGACTCAGAGACACAGCAGGGTACCCCAAGAAGGCCAAAGGCAACAGAATGGGAGAACTGAAATTGGGGGCTGGTTATCAGGGAGTGGCATTGGGGAAAGGACGTTGGCACACTGGGGAAGGGTGTGGTGTTGGAATCACGCACCTGGGAAACCATCTTAACAGGTTAATCGTATTGTCAATCACAGAACCTCAATAAGTAAAGATTTAAAAAAAAGTCACAAGGCGAGGAAGCGTTCCCTTCTTCTAAGCCTGCTGCGTTAGCTGGAAGACTGTGCCATGAAAATGACCAAGAACAGGGAGCAAAGCTGAGCAGGGACCCGACTTGCATGGCTCTAGCTGGTGTGTCTCACCGGCTGCGTCTTGATAGTGCCTGCGAACTGCAAGGTTGCCAAGTCTGACGCGTTCCTGGGAGAGGTGGCTCTTCTTTGGTTGTGACTGTGCCAAACTCGCTGTAGACGGCCTGCAGTCTAGGGTGCCACCTCTCACCCACTTTATTCACTTCAGAAGTCCACCTTCTCCTGGTAAGGTTTTCTGACTCCCCTTCCTGGAGCATGAAATCATTCCCAGTAACCAAAGCCAGGCTCCTTGAATCGACATTTGAGAAGACTTGCCCTTATTTCTGTCTTGAGCGGCCAATTAATATTTGTTTTTAATTGTTTTCCATACTCACCTGTGAACTCCCAGAAAGTAGGGATATTTTAAATATTTTTGGCTTTTGGGGTCACAAGCGGCGATGCTCAGGGATCATTCCTGGTTCTGGACACAGAAATTACTCCTGGAAGTGCTAGGGGGACCATATGAGATGCCGAGGATTGAACCCAAGTCAGCCACGTGCAAGGCAAACGCCCTACCTGCTGGAGTATTGCTCTGGTTGCAAAGTGGGGATTTTTGTTTAATATTTTTTTCCTCCTTGGTTGGGGGGGTGTTTGAGCCATACCAGCAGTGCTCAAAGGCTATTCCTGGCCCTGGCCTCAGGAGTGACCCCTGGCGGTGCTTGGTGAGCCATATGTGTGGTATTGGGCATCTAAGGGGGTCTGCTCCCGATAAGGGAAGCATGCTAACCCCTGCACTATCTTTCTGGCTTATATTTATAATTTTATCCTCAATGCTTAGCATGTACTAGGTGCCTAATTAATGATTGTGGAATGGGTGGTCGGTGTATGAAAATAGTAGAGTTGTAATAAGCCTGACGTGAATCAGAAAGATGTGATTTCTAATTCTATTTCCTTCAGTTACCCTGGGACTTTGAGTAATGATATCGTTTTACTTCGTTCTCTCTTTCCTAGACTGTGAGATGAGGAGGATGAAGTCATATTAGGTTCAACAATGTGAAATGAGGCAAGAATGGGTAATCTTGCCTTGTCCCTGATATTGGGGGTAAAGCATTTCATCTTTCACCCTCATATGTGCTGTGAGTCACAGGCTTTTCATAGGTTCCCTTTATCATTTTTAGGAAGTTCTATTCCTGATTTCTGGTCAGTTTTATGATGAAAAGTTTTCAATTTTATCAAGTGTTTTCATGTGTACTGAGATCATCATGTACTTTTTTTTCCATGAATATGATATACCGTGTTGATTGATTTTCATAGGTTGACCTAACTCCACATTCCTGGAACAAATCCTACTTTGTCATGGTGTATAATCCTTTCTATAGGCTGCTAAATTTGCTTTTCCAGTATTTCATTCAGGACTTTGCATCTAATTAGAAGGGATATTGCTCTGTAGTTGTCTATTCTTGTGATCTCTTCGGTACTAAAATTAGGTCCATATTGGTCTCAGATTAGTAAGGTTAATATTGGTCTCAGATTAGTAAATGTTCCTTTTCTAAATTTTGGAGACATTTAAGAAGGACTGGTATTAATTATTCTCAAAGTATTTAATAAACTCCACCAGTGAATCCAATTGGTATGAGCATTTATCTGTGGGATTTTTTTTGATTAATCATTCAATTGCTTTTCTTGTTTTGGAATATATTCTGGTTTTCTCTTACCTTAGAAAGTTTTGATAGTTTTTATCTAGAAATTTTCATTTCACCTATGTTATTGGCATATAATTGCTCATAGTATTTTCTTATAGTCATTTTTGTAAGGTCCACTTTTCCCCCTTCTAAAATCTTGATCAGTCTAATTTGAGCTTTGTTGATTTTATTACCATTTTCAAAGAAATAACTTTTGGTTTTGTTGACTTTTCTTTGCTTATCTATTTTATATTCTATCATCACTCTTATAATCCCCCTCTAATCTTGCGTTGGATTTAGTGTGGTCTTCTTTTTTAAGTTTCCTAACATGGTAAGTTAGGTTACAGATTTAAGGTTTTTTTCTTTTAAAATTTCTACTCTAGGTAAAAACATAGTCTTCCTGCTTTCTGTTATGTCTTGTAAGTTTCTTTAGGAAGTGTTTTTTTTTAATTTTCATTTGCTTTAATGTATTTCCTAGTTCCCATGGGCTTCTTCTTTGTCCTTTGGGTTATTTAGAAATGTATTGTTTAACTTATGCATTTGTGCGGCTGGAGTGATAACACAGCGGGTAGGGCATTTGTCTTGCACATGGCCAACCCGGGTTTGATTCCCAGCATCACATATGGTTCCCCGAGCACCACCAGGAGTAATTCCTGAGTGTATGAGCCAGGAGTAACCGCTGTGTATCACCGGGTGTGACCAAAAAAGCAAAAAATTTTAAAAAATATATACATTTGTTTGTTTGGGGAGGCCACATCTGGTTTGCTCAGGGGTTATACCTGCCAGTCTTTGGGGGACTATACGTGGTACTGAGGACAGAACCAAGGTTGATTGCATCAAGGCAAGTACCTTAACCCCTGGACTATCCTTCTGCCCCCCCCCCCTTCCACAATATTTGAATTGCCAGATTTCCATCTACTATTTATGTTTACCTTCATGCCATTGAATTTGGAAATACTTCCTGTTTTTGTTTCTCACCTTGTGACACTTGGAGGTTACTCCTGGCTCTGTGCTCAGGGATTGTATCTGGCAGTACTTGGGGAATTGTGTGGTGCTGGGGATCAAACCCAGGCCTCCTGCATGCCAAGCCTGTGCTCAGCCTGTTGAGTTCTCTCTCCGGCCCAGAATAAAATTCCTTTAAGATTAATTTTAAAAATATTGGGTCTTGTTTTGTGGTTGATTACTGTGTGTGTCTGAAAAATGTTACATGTGTACTTCAGAAGAATGTGTGTTTTTATGCAGTGGTATGACTTAGATATGTATCTTGAGTCCAGTTAGTTTATAATATTCTGCAAATTTTCTGTATTTCTTGTTAATATTCCTAACCTAGTTATGTATTTCTGAAATGTTTTTTTTCCTTCAGTTCTGTCAGTTTTTGCTTCAGGTATTTCGTTGTTTTTGTGGAGTACATAATTATAATATCATCTTGGTAGGTTGACCCTTTTTTCATCATGTAACGCTTTGTGTCTCTGACAACTGTTTCTGTTCTAAAGTCCGTTTTGTCCCTGATTTGTATAGTCAGACATTGCTTTCATTGAAATAACTTTTCATAGATTTTAGGTTTAAATGGTTTTCAGTATATTATAGAATAAAACTAAATAATTTCTCCATCTCATTGAAAATTGTTCTACAATAGTCAAAGGATGTTGTTTAATTCAAGATTTTCAATAGAAAAATCTGATCTGTATCATGGCTGCCACACCAGGGATGAGTGTGGGCAGTTGTCCAAGATTGATATGAAAACCTCAGTTGTAATGATAATTGTAAAGCACTAGAGCCTTGATTTTCCATTGGAAATTAAAGTACAAATATGAATGGTTGGTAATTACAACTGAAATTGAATATTTTCCCAGAATTTATATACCTTATTGTTTTGGATTTTTTCCATTGTGGTTAAAAAAACATAATGAAATTTACCACCGCATCCACTATTAAATGTGCTACTCAGTAGTGTTAGTATATGTCTGTTACTATGAAATGAATCTTTCAAACTTTTCCCGCGTTTTTGTTCGTGGGCCTCACTCAGCTGTGCTCAGTGATTAGTCCTGGCCCTGTGCTCAGGGAGTGCTCCTGGCAGGGCTCAGGGGATCCTATGTGATGCTGGGGAGTGAACCGGAGTTGACCATGTGCAAGGCAAGCCTTACCTACTGTATTATCACTCTGGTCCCTTTTGCTATCAAAGAAACTTTCTACTTAGTACTGTTCCTTTGTCCCTTCCTTGTCCCCTCCAGTCCCTGGGAATGAACATTTCACTTTATGTATCTCTGAGTATGATTGCTTCAGAGAACTCATATACATGGGCTCATACAGAATGTGTGTTCTGAGAATCAGTATAATATCAAGGTTCATCCATGTTGTAGCATACGACATAAATTTCTTTTTATTTATTTATTTATTTTTGCTTTTTGGGTCACACCCGGCAATGCACAGGAGTTACTCCTGGGTAATGCACTCAGGAATTACTCCTGGTGGTGCTCGGGGGACCATATGGGATGCTGGGAATCGAACCTAGGTCAGCTGCGTGCAAGGCAAACGCCCTACCTGCTGTGCTATTGCTCCAGCCCCGACATAACTTTCTTTTTAAATACTAAATAATAGCCCCTTGTATTTATAGATTGTATTTTAAATAGTAACTTGTCAATGGACTTTTGGCTTATTTCCACTTTTTAGCTATTACGAATAGCACTGCTGAATACAGGTATATACTTACCCATTTGAGACCCTGCTTTTTAAAACAACCTTTTGGGAGGACATATATGCGCCATTATTCATTGATGTATTAGTAAAATAGCTAAGATATGAAATCAGCAGTCATTGAAGCCCTAGCCAATCAGGGCATTCAAGCCCAATACATCAGGATCCTCCATGAGCTGTATTGCGGATTCACTACCAGGATCTCACCATTCTACAAAGAAGTGATCGTTGATGTCAAGAGAGGGGTGCGGCAGGGTGATACCATTTCACCGAAACTCTTCAGTGCCACCCTCGAGAACATCATGCGACGACTGGAATGGGAAGGAATGGGAGTGAAGATAGATGGTCGGCAACTACACCACCTCCGCTTTGCTGATGACATTGTTTTAATAACACCAAACATCAGCCAAGCGGCACAAATGCTGGCCGACTTTGACCGTGAGTGTGGAAAGGTAGGACTACAGCTGAATCTTACGAAGACAATGTTTATGAGAAACAGCCTTGTTCCTGATGCCCCATTCACTCTCAATGGAACGACCATCTCCGAATGCAACAGCTATGTGTACCTAGGTCGAGAGGTCAACATGACAAATGACCTGGCACCCGAGCTGCGCAGGAGGAAGAGAGCGGCCTGGAACGCCTTCAAGAACGTCGAAGAAATAGCTAAGAGGACGAAGAACCTCCAGCTCCGGGCACATCTCTTTGAT
The DNA here is from genome assembly GCF_029834395.1 of Sorex fumeus. NCBI lineage: Eukaryota > Metazoa > Chordata > Mammalia > Eulipotyphla > Soricidae > Sorex > Sorex fumeus. The sequence goes on from NW_026606132.1 coordinate 12,535,434, forward strand.
TCCACTGTTCTTCCTGCATTAACATATGCCTCAGAGACCTGGGCCCTACGCAAACAAGATGAGAACGCTATTCAGGTCTCCCAAAGAAGAATCGAAAGAGCTATGCTTGGAATATCACGTTTCACTCAAATGAGAGAAAGAATCTGGAGTTCTGACATCCGTCGACGATCAAGGATCAGGGATGCTGTCTCATTTGACAAGGTGTCGAAAATCAGATGGGCTGGTCACGTAATGAGATTTAAAGACGACCGTTGGACTAGAGCTGTTACTGATTGGATTCCACGGGATGTCAAAAGACCGCGTGGCCGCCCACCTACCAGATGGTCAGACTTCTTCGTCAAGATCATGAACGATCGGTTTGAGGCCCTTCATGTTTCCGGAGCGAACAGATGCCATTGGGCTACACTAGCACGCGACAGGGACAAATGGAGACGTTACTGGTGCCCGCTCGAGCAAATCGATGACTAACGGGAAGTTAAGTGATTATGTGAAGAAGTGATGAAATCAGCCTAGGTATCCATTGACAGATGAGTAGATTACGATGTGGTATGTATACACAATAGAGCACTATTCAGCTGCGAGAAACGATGAAATCACCCAATTTGCTGAGACATGGTTGGGACTGCAAGATAGCATGAGTGAAGTAAGTCAAAAGAAGAAAGACAAACTCAGGGTGACATCATGTATCAGTGGTATATAGAAAACTGGATGAGGAAATATACTGTAGTAAAAGGAGGATGCATAGGTCACACTTGACCTCAGTGTTTAGAGAGGAGAAGGATGGGGAAGGAACAAATTCAAGGGGGGAAGAAGAGAACAGGAAGTAATGGGTGAACAGGCATCAGGGCTTCAGTCATTCTAGTGATATGGGCAAGTGGTGGAGCCCAAACACAAACCCAGTGGGATGGGGAAGAAATCAGGGAACAGTGGTGGAGGGATTGGTGTTGAGTTATTGGGGTTTGTTTGTTTTGCTTTTTGGGGTCACATCACTGATGCTCAGGGGTTACTCCTGGATCTAACCTCAGGAATTAATCCTGGTGGTGTTTGGGGGGGACCATACAGGATTCTGGGGATTGAATCTAGGTCAGCCACATGCAGGGCAAACACCCTACACGCTGTACTATCACCGCAGCTCTGGTGTTGCCTAAAACTCAACTCTCAGTAACTTTGAAAATCATGACTCTTTAATAAAAAGTTAAAAAATGGAGAAAAATTTCTTTTGAAGAGCCCGAGAGTTACAGGGGTTAAAGCACTTGCCTTGCACATGGCTGATCAGGTTCCATCCCTGGCATCACATATTGTCCTCAGAGTGCCACCAGGAATTATCCCTGAGCGCAGAGCCAGGAGTAAGCCCGAAGTGCTACCAAATGTGGCACCAAAACAAAAAAAAAAGCTTTTATTTGGGGGGTGGGGGGTTGGGGGAAGGGAAAGGTCTCCCAAGCAGTGCTAATGACTCTGGGGACAGTACCAGCAATACTTGGCCCACTGGGACAGACCAGAATGTGCGGCTTCTTGGGCCCAACTGCTCAGGGCCTCCTGGGCTACACCCAGCACTCCTCACTCCCTAGTGGGGACCCTGAGGTGTCAGCGTCCCCAATCTGTTCTTGGTGTGTGCAAGACGCATGCTCCAGATCACTGGGCCATCTCACGGTACCCTGAATTTGGCGGAGTGTAAATCCAGCAATGGGATTGCTCTAATAAATGGGAATTTTATTACTGTTTGAAGCTATTATTTTTGTATATATTTCACATACCACAAATTCATTATTTAATTTTCTTGTTGTGGGGGCCACACCCCCTGGTGCTCAGGGACAGGGAGAGCCACTTCCAGTTATACTTGGGTCCATGCGTGTCTCATGTTGAGTCATATCCCCAGCACCCAGCCCCTAATCCACCATTTGAAACTGGACAATTCAGTGGTTTTATGTTCTGCGACTCTGTTAGTACATTCTTATTCCAGAGAGTTTCATCATTCAGAGAAGAAAATTATTACTAGTAAGCAGCTACCCCCTCATATCCATATCTATAGAGCTATATTATATATAGTCTTTATTGATTGTCCTATTTATTTCATGTAAAGGAAGTCATGAAATGCATGAATGAATGACTTTCTCTTAGCATGACATTTCTGATGTTCATGCATGAAGCATGTAATAAAACTTACTGTTTTTTTGTTTTTTGGGGGCCACACCCAACTCAGGATCTCACTTCTGTTTCTGTACTCACAGATTATTCCTGAAGGTTTTGGGGAACCATATGGGATGCTGGGGATAAAACCCAGGTAGTATCAAAGCAAGCACCCAGGTAACATCAAGGCAAGCACCCTACCTGCTGTACTAACACTCTGGCCCAAAACATCATTATTTTTTATTGACAGATACTATTATATGGATAAACTGCATTTGTATTGTAAATTTATCATTTGATAGTCATCTGAACTGATTCCAGTCTTTGTCCATTATTAACTATGCTACACTAACATTGTGTATAAACATATATTTTTCCAAATTCTTGAAAATGCACTGAGCACTGGAATTGCTCAATGACAAGGTAACTCTATGTTTAAGTATTCAAGGAATTGTCAAAGCATTTTCCAAACGAATGACACAGTTTGATGATTTTACCAGTTGTGTGTGTGTGTGAGGATTCTATTTTCTCCACATTTCAGTCAAATGTGGTCAGAGCCATCCTGAGAAAGTACAAACTGGCCTCTCTGTGATTTTCTTTGCATTTTCTTAATGACTGATGACTTGGAATATTTTTCATGTGCTTGTTGCCAATCACTGGTAATAGGTCTTTTCAAATGTAGTTTTAAAATAGTTATATGTTAAAAAAATCTGGGAAAAAAGTCTGATGCGTGTTAACACAGGCAGTCAGCATCAATAATGCATAGGATTTGAGTGTGGAAGTAGAATAAAATTCAGGGGTATAGACTATAATAGTCAATCAATAATGATTTTGTATTGATTTGTGTCATGTTCCTTTCTCCAGGATAGAGAAGTGAAGAGCAGCTCAGTGTCTTTGACTGGCTGGCATATATATGCCACATATATCATCTGTATATATTTGCATGCTAATTTGCATATATTTCCAGCTATGGTTTGCATATGTGCCATATATATATACATATATATATGTAATCTGCATCCAAATAAATACAGATGAGTATAAGGAAATCTGGGGAAATGTGATGAAGATTGGTGAATTGGACTAAAGTGAATATCTTGGTTGTACTAGGATTTTCAAGATGCTATGGGGGTAGGGCTGAAGTGATAATTACAGCAGGTAGAGCATTGCTTTGCATGTGGCCAACCTGGATTCACTCCCTGGTATCTCATATGGTTCCCTGAGCCCCACCAGGAGTGATCCATGAGTGGAGCCAGGAGTCAGCCCTGAGTAACACCGGGTGTGGTCCAAAACCCAAGTTGCAACACTTGGGAGAGTCAGGAAATCTATCCCTCTCTCTGATCTCTTCCATCTGCATTGGTATTGACAGTGATCTCAATAAGGGTTTCAATAAATAGAGATCCAGGGACGACAGAGATAGCTCAATGGCCTGCAGTACCTGCTTTGCATGCAGGAAATCTGGCTTGATCCATGGCCACTTAATGTTTCCCCAAGCTCTATTAGAAGTAGCTCCATGGGGGGTGGGAGGGATGCTAGGACCCGTGGTGGGGGAGGATGGGCACTGGTGGAGGGATGGGTACTTGATCATTGTATAACTGAAACCCAAGCACAAAAATTTATAAGTCTATAAGTGTACTTCATTGTGTTTCACTAATAAAAAAAATGATAAAAAAAAGAAAGAAAGAAATGAAGAAAGAAAAAAAAAATAGAAGTAGCTCCAAATGCAGCTGAATGTACCCCTAAACTAAACCAGTAATTTATATGTAGATGTAATAAACAGTGACAAGTCAGCGCAACTGCCAAATAAAATTGAAATATTAAGACGAGTGAGAGAGAGAAAGAGAGAGAGAGATCCCGGAAGTTAAAGAGACGAATGGAGGCCCTCCCAGGCCACCTCTATTCCTTAGGCCATTTCTGCCCCCTGAGCTGCTGTCCTGGCTCTGCGAGAGAGTGTCTCATGAGTCAGGTCTCCCCTGCACACATCCTCACCACAACTGTGTGCACCCATTATTGATTCAATGGGGAGTGGGGGTCTGATGATGAGGGTGTGGATGGTGACATCTGGGGCCAGGGAAGGGGTGTTTGAGGCAGGGAGTCAGCCTACTGAGTACTACAGGTCTCTTGACGCGGCCCACTCCCTCTGACTCTGACTAGTCTGCTAGCAGGCTCATGGTAATGCTAGGTGCTGTATTGGCTTTACCTTCTTTTATTTTTCTATTTAGTTTTGGGTTGGGGCTCATACCCAGTGGTGCTCAGGATTTACTCCTGGGTCTACAATCAGTGATCATTTCTGGCAGGCTTGGAAGACCATCTGGGGTGCCGGGCGTCCAACCTGGGTTTGGTTGTGTGCAAGGCAAACATCCTACCTGCTATAGTATCGCTTCAGCCTCTCCTCCCTATACCGTATTACCTCTTAAAAATCCTGCGGCAGCTCCATTCACTCTCTGGAAACCACTTTCATTGCTACTAAAATTACATGTTGTGCAGTTACATGCCCATAAAAAGCATAGAAGTCAATGACTGACTCTGTTCACACAGTGGTGTCATCACCATCGATTTGGAACATTTCCTCACACCAAGAAGAGACCCTTACCCTGCATGATCATCTTCAATTGCTCTTGCACTTGCACCTCTAAAGTAACAACTCGTCTAAGCTTTGGTTTCCAATGGAACGATTCTGGATATTTTTATAAATAGAACCGTAGAATCTGCACCTGCAGCCTGTTCTGGCTGGCTTCTTTCATTTAGTATATTGTTTTCCAGCTTCATCCTTCTGCTATGATGTAGGCAAACTTCATCCTTTCACACGCTGGGTAATATTTCATTATATGTGTGGACCACATCTGTTTGTGCCCAGCATGCCATCAGTGATAGCCACGGTCCTTGTGAACTTTCCAGATGTTTTCTTGAGTTGGTTGGTAAAGAACAATTGGTATTTGAGTGAGGAAAGTGTCAGACACCTGATCGAAATCATATTGGGGTCTTTATTCCCTAGGGAAATTCTTGGGCCTGAAATTTTCTGAGACTTTTGTGGCTGTGGCGGCTGCTGCTGCTGCCTCTGCCTCCGCCTCCTCCTCCTCCTCCTCTTCCTCCTCCTCCTCCTCCTCCTCCTTCTCCTCCTCCTCCTTCTCCTCCTCCTCCTCCTCCTCCGCCTCCACCTCCTCCTCCTCCTCCTTCTCCTCCTCCTCCTCCTCCTCCTTCTCCTCCTCCTCCTTCTCCTCCTCCTCCTCCTCCTCCGCCTCCACCTCCTCCTCCTCCTCCTTCTCCTCCTCCTCCTCCTCCTCCTTCTCCTCCTCCTCCTTCTCCTCCTCCTCCTCCTCCTCCTCCGCCTCCACCTCCTCCTCCTCCTCCTTCTCCTCCTCCTCCTCCTCCTTCTCCTCCTCCTCCTCCTTCTCCTCCTCCTCCTCTTCCTCTTCCTCCGCCTCCACCTCCTCCTCCTCCTCCTCCACCTCCTCCTCCTCCTCCTCCTTCTCCTCCTCCTTCTCCTCCTCCTCCTCCTCCTCCTCCTTCTCCTCCTCCTCCTCCTCCTCCTCCTCCACCTCCTCCTCCTCCTCCTTCTCCTCCTCCTCCTCCTCCTTCTCCTCCTCCTCCTCCTTCTCCTCCTCCTCCTCCTTCTCCTCCTCCTCCGCCTCCACCTCCTCCTCCTCCTCCTCCACCTCCTCCTCCTCCTTCTCCTCCTCCTTCTCCTCCTCCTCCTCCTCCTCCTCCTCTTCCTCTTCCTCCGCCTCCTCTTCTTCCTCCTCCTCCTCCTCCTCCACCTCCTCCTCCTCCTCCTTCTCCTCCTCCTTCTCCTCCTCCTCCTCCTCTTCCTCCTCCTCCTCTTCCTCCTCCTCCTCTTCTTCCTCCTCCTCCTCCTCTTCTTCCTCCTCCTCTTCCTCCTCCTCCTCTTCTTCCTCCTCCTCCTCCTCCTCTTCCTCCTCCTCCTCCTCCTCTTCTTCCTCCTCCTCCTCCTCCTCTTCCTCCTCCTCCTCTTCTTCCTCCTCCTCCTCCTCCTCTTCCTCCTCCTCCTCCTCCTCTTCTTCCTCCTCCTCCTCCTCCTCTTCCTCCTCCTCCTCCTCCTCCTCTTCCTCCTCCTCCTCCTTCTCCTCCTCCTCTTCCTCCTCCTCCTCCTCCTCTTCTTCCTCCTCCTCCTCTTCCTCCTCCTCCTCCTCCTCTTTCTCCTCCTCCTCCTTCTCCTCCTCCTCCTCTTCCTCCTCCTTCTCCTTCTCCTCCTTCTCCTCCTCCTCCTCCTCTTCTTCTTCTTCCTCCTCCTCTTCTTCTTCTTCTTCTTCTTCTTTCATCTTCTTTTTCCTCTTCCTCCTCCTCTTCCTCTTCCTCCACTTCCTCCTCCTTTTCCTCTCTCTTCCTCTCTCTTCCTCTTCCTCTTCAACTTCAGGAGACTTTTTGTTTTATTAACATTCATGTTAAACCATATGACGTCTTATCATGCCATGTTGATATTTAGAGGCCAAGAAGGTAATCCTTTTCTATGATTTTTTAAAGCTTTTCAGGATTATCTTCTATATCCTTCTTTAATTGTGTTCATCTAATTAAGACACTTCTCTTATATTGGAAATTTCAAATAATACTTCTGGGCCTCAGTTTCCCAATTGGCAATATGATGTAAACCTTAGAGTGCATTAACATTACACAGATCTGCGATTGGAAAGACATCCTGTTTACTTGCCCAGTGAAAAGAATCATGTAGAATATTCCAAAGGATTGAGCGAAAGACTTGTAGAACTAAAAAGTAAATAGTGGCTTTTTCACCTTTGGAGAAACCTGTGTTCTCTCTTGAACATCTCTCTCTTTCTCGTTCTCACTCCCTCATCTCCTACTTCTCTGAATAAAATTATTTTGCTTCACAAGAAAATTAATGAAATGCTATTAGTCATAGGATGTTAAGGGTGACATATGAAAGTCATTGCCTTATAATATTCTAGCTGTAGACAACTGAAATTAAAAATCAATATAATTTACAATAGCACTAAAAGGCAAATACGGTCACGGTCCTCCCGTTGTTCATCGATTTTCTCGAGTGGGCCCAGTAACGTCTCCATTGTGAGACTTGTTACTGTGTTTGGCATATCAAATACATCACAGGTAGCTTGCCAGGCTCTGCTGTGCGGGCAAGATACTCTCAGTAGCTTGCCGGGCTCTCCGAGAGGGGCGGAGGAATCGAACTCGGGCCGGCCATGTTGGCTGCATGCAAGGCAAACGCCCTACCACTGTGCTATCACTCCAGCCCAAGGCAAATACATATGTATAACACTAGTAACATGCTCTCATGGTTCGTAGATGAGAAACTACAGAACTCTAATGAAAAGTTTTTGTAAAAGTCTAATTAAACAGAGAAATAACTCATGCTCATGGAATGAGAAAAGGATTTACTATTGTTAAAATGTTGATTGTCCTGGGATTAATCTATAGATTTGATACAATGATAATAACATAACATGACTGTCGATACAATAAGAATCTCATCGGGATATTTATAGGTACTAAAAAGTAGATCCCCAAATTTGTATGAGAAGGCAAAAGTTGGACCATAGTGATAATGTAGGGATAAGGTTCTTGCCTTGCATAAGGCCAACCCAGGTTTGATCCCTGGCATCCTATATAGCCTCCCAAACCAACCAGAAGTGATTCCTGAGTGCAGAGCTAGAAAAACCCCTGACCACTGTTGAGTGTGGCCTCCAAACCAAAAAAAAAAGGCAAAAGTTGTGAAGTGTACAAGGAAATACTGAAGAAACACAACTCAAAGGACTTAAGTCCCAAGTTTGACTGGAAGACTTACTAAAAAGCTACAGTATTAGTCAAGACAGTGTGGTATTGATGTAAGAACAGATGGCTATATTTGTGGGACAGAAGAGAGAGCAGAAACTAGACCCAGACAAATGTAGACAAAGGAGCAAAGGCAGAAATGGAGAGCCTTCTCGTTTGTTGTTACAAAACTACTGGAACAACTAGACACTTGGAAAACATCAACCCCCCCCCTCCACCCCCTGACATGGACCTTATAGCTTTCACACAAATTAACTACAAATAGATCATTGACCTAAATGTGATGTATCCAGCATGCCATCAATGATAGCCTTGGTCCTTGGGAACTTTCTGGAAGTTTTCTTGAATTCGTTGGTGAAGAAAAATTGGTACTCGAGTATGGGCAATTGTGAGACACCTGGTCAAAGTCATATTGGGGTCTTTATTCTCCAGGGAAATTCTTGGGCCTGAAATTTTCTGAGACTTTTGTGGCTTTGGCTTCTTCTTCTTTTTAAATAACAGCTTGAACATCAAGGGATTTTTTGTTTGTTTTATCAACACTCATGTTATGTTATACCAGGTCATATCGTGTCATGTTATATAATAATTTTTGTTTTGCTTTGTAGACTGAATTGCTGACAGAGAAACTGTGTACCCCCAGGGATGCTAAGGGCTTGCTCCTGGCTCTGCTTCAAGAGGTCACTCAGCAGCGCTCAGGAGACCACATGTGGTGTGAGGGATCAAACTGGGCTCCACCCTGTGCAAAACAAGCACCTTAATCCCCATACTATCTCTCGCTCCTGACATATATTACTTTTTTGGGTACTGGGCTAGGCCCGAAGGCCTTACACAGGCAAAGTATGTCCTCCAACCCTGAGTTACATCCCTAGCTCTTTGTTCTCTTTACTTCCTGGAGCGATAGCACAGCAGGTAGGGTGTTTGCCTTGCATGCGGCCCACCCAGGTTCGATTCCTCCGTCCCTCTCAGAAAGCCCAGAAAGCTACCAAGAGTATCCTGCCCGCACGGCAGAGCTTGGCAAGCTCCCCATGCCATATTCGATATGCCAAAAACACTAACAACAAGTCTCACAATGGAGATGTTACTGGTGCCTGCTGGAGCAGATCAATGAACAACGGGACAACAGTGCTGCAGTGTTATCTGAGTTTAGCATTGGTTCACTCGCCTGTACACATTTTGGAATCACTTCATAACCTTCCATGAGTGTAAGCCTCACGGTGACTTTGATTGCACATTCTGGTTGGGAAATGCTGGGTGTGGGAGCCAGTCGACTTCATAAGTCTGTCATGCCTTGGATTTTCATGTGAACCTACCACTTCCCAACGCCCATAGCGTGGTGTTTGGAAGAGTCCCTCTGTCAGGAGAACTGTGCTTCGACTTCCGCTCGTGCCCCTGGGGTGTTGTATGCCCAGAGATAGGGCATCCTCCTCTTGGAGCCTCAATTTTTTTCTTTTGCAAAAAAAAACAACAAAAGAACAAGACAGATCAGACAGATCAAATAGCCGTCCCTACCCCAGAGGCTGGCTGGCACGGGGAGGTGAAACAAAGCCTGGCTTTGGACCAGTGCCAGTTGAATTGCCTCTGCACAGACAAAGGCTGGCAAGAGAGTGGAGAAGGAGGAAAGGGAGCTGGCGTGACAGGCCAGTTTGAGAGGTTGCTCTAGTGGGGATCATGGGTGCCACGTGGGGCGTCGCAGCCCACAGTGGAAGTGACCCTGGGCATCTGGGCACTTCAGCAATCTTGAGGAGCTGGCAGCTGAGTGCCTGCTTTGGGGTATAAATGACCCTGCCTGATTCTTATCCTGAAAAGAGTTCTGAGTGGATGCCTGCTTCCTGTTTTCAGACTATAAAGCCAGTCGTACATTATTGCTATGTTTTCTTCTTTCTTTCTTTTTTTTTTTTTTTAAAAATTTCTATGTTTGGTTTGGGGGCTCTACCCAGCAGGGCTCTAAGGCTTGCTTGTGGCTCTTTGTTGAGGGCGCAGGAAACCTGAGGGGGGTGCCAAGCATCAAAACCCAGGTTGGCTGCCCCCAAGGCAGAGTGCCATGCCCACTCTCCTATTTCTCCAGTCTAGGAAGCTGGATTCTTCAGCTTTCCTCAAGAGGGTTCTTCAAGATTCTTCAAGAGGAGGAAAAAAATTCCCGAGCCCCCTCTGCTGGCTGCAGAAGGGAAGAGCAGGTGAGGATGAGAAAGGACCCTGTTGAATTGAATGGGGGCACGGACAAAGACACGACCAGAGTGCCACACATACTCACTCACACGCAGGTCACACGCAAAGACATGCAAAGTCATGTACTGCAACCACACACTGCATCGGTGCCTACCAGCCCAGGTCACACATAGAGCCAGTCTGCTTCTGCTCTGTGGCCTGGGGTCAGGTCCTTTCTTTCCTTACCCCTGAATTGATGGATGGAGAGTTGACAACTTGCAACTGTCTAGATTTAAGGTGTGCACCTTGATTAAACTGCATGCATCCATTGTGGCAGAGCCTGCACAATCCTCACACAGTTACCGCCCTTTCAAATGTGTGCATCTTTGTATGTGTATGTGCATCTCTGCATCAGAACACAGGAGACAAAGCTCTACTTGGCACATGGTAAGCACTTGGAAAGTGGGAGCAATTATGCTTCCATTATAGTTATTAATTCAAATGCAACCTAGCAGAGCTTCAGTTTTTTTTAATCTGTCACTCCTGGCAGAGCTTGAGGGGTGTGTGTGTGGGGGGGTGGAGGATGCTATAGGGGGTGCTGGGGGATTGAAGCCAGGTTGGACACAGGCAAGGGATGCACCCTACCAGCTGCAGTGTTTAGCTGCTTGCCCCCGCCCACAGCAGTCTTATGGAGAAGAAACCCTCCGTATATAGATGAGAAACCCGAGTATTAGAGAGGGTGAGTGACTTGTCCTGGGCCACATACAGCCAGTACGTGAAAGGACTGAGACTTCATTGTTGGCAGTCTGGTGCCAGTAGGTGTAGGAAGTGGGATCCTAGCTGATCCCACAGGCAGAGTGCTTAGCACAGCCTTGAACACGTCATAAATGCTCAGTAAAGATTAGCCATTGTTACCTGACTTTTGCCTTCTCACACGTACTAATTGAGCCTTCACAGACTTAGACACCACTGAGGGCTCATACCAAGAGTCTGCCACACAGGTGTGCTCACACGCACAGGTATACAGACAGACAGCTCCAGGAACTCATCTCCTATGGTCAGTAGTGTGTTTTGAGCACACATGATTTTATATGACCCGAGCTCGTATTGGCGCCAAGAATCCAGCCCCGAACAAAGCAGACGAATCATCCTTGGCCTTCTGGATCTTTCATCCTTGTGGGTGAGAAAGACAAACAAGACCAAAGGAAACAATCCCGCGTTGTCGGCTCCATAAGTATAGATGCAAGTTAGAAGCGCAAAAAGGATGTGCTAGTGGGAGGGTGGGCGTTTTAGGTAAGGGCAGCTAGGGGAGATGCAAATGAAAAGACATGTCTTCAAGTAAATAAGTAAAAGAGAGAAGTGAGTGGGGTTTCCAGCTTCCTGGAACAAGAGCCACTGAAGATGAGGAAAGAGCAAACTTAAGTCCTTAGGGTGATAATGTACCTGGTGTGGTCTGAGCAATAGTGAAGAAGCCAGGATGTCTGGAGGGGGTTGGGCCAAAAGGAAAGTAATGGACCAGATTGTGTAATTAGTAGAAAATTTTTCACCTGGGACTGGAGAGATGGTACAGGTAGAGGTACAGGTACAGGTAGATAGATGGTATCTATCACTTGCCCTGCCATCTCACCAACCCCAGTTTGGCTTGGAATTCTTGGCATCATATGTGGTTCTTCGAGAACCACTAGGGGTCACTCTTGAGCACAGAGCCAGCCAAGTATAACCCCTGAACACCATACCATACCTTTGGTGTCCCAGAAGCAAAGAAGGAAGGAAAGACACAGGAAGGCAGGAAGGCAGGAAGGCAGGCAGGCCGGCAGGCAGGCAGGCAGGAAGGAAGGAAGGAAGGAAGGAAGGAAGGAAGGAAGGAAGGAAGGAAGGAGATAACTTTTATTCTAATATGGCAACCATGGCATAAAATGCTTGTACAGGACCACTTTGGTTGCATTTTGAAAATATCTGATGCAGGTCTAAGATAAACATTCCAAAACTACTTAGGAGAATACAGCAAAGGTGGGAAAGAAGACTGTGAGAGGTGGTAGGATTCAGGATGTATTATTTCCTGAAAGTATAGCAAAAAATTGCTGAAGGATTGGATCAGTTTTATTAGGGAAAGAAAAGAGTCAAGATCATACCAAGTGGGAATGCCAACTGGTTCAGCCCTTTTGGAAAACAGTATGGACAATTCTCAAAAAATTAGAAATTGGGCTCCCATTTGACCCAGCAATACCACTCCTGGGAATATATCCCAGAGAAGCAAAAAAGTATAGTCGAAGTGACATCTGCACTTGTTTGTTCATTGCAGCACTCTTTACAATAGCCAGAATATGGAAAAAACTTGAGTGCCCAAGAACAGATGACTGGTTAAAGAAACTTTGGTACATTTACACAATGGAGTACTAGGTAGCTGTTAGAAAAGACGAAGTCACGAAATTTACATACAAGTGGTCACTTATCACTTATCACTTAACTTCCCGTTAGTCATCGATTTGCTCGAGCGGGCGCCAGTAACGTCTCCATTTGTCCCTGTCGCGTGCTAGTGTAGCCCAATGGCATCTGTTCACTCTGGGAACATGAAGAGCCTCAAACCGATCGTTCATGATCTTGATGAAGAAGTCTGACCATCTGGTAGGTGGGCGGCCACACGGTCTTTTGACATCCCGTGGAATCCAGTCAGTAACAGCGCTAGTCCAGCAGTCGTCTTTAAATCTCATTACGTGACCAGCCCATCTGATTTTTGACACCTTGGCAAATGAGACAGCGCCCCTGATTCTTGATCGTCGACGGATGTCAGAACTCCGGGTTTTTTCTCTCATTTGAGTGAAATGTGATATTCTAAGCATAGCTCTTTCAGTTCCTCTTTGGGAGACCCGAATCGCGTTCTCATCCTGTTTGTGTAGGGCCCAGGTCTCTGAGGCATATGTTAATGCAGGAAGAACAGTGGAATCAAAGAGATGTGCCCGGAGCCGGAGGTACTTCGTCCTCTTAGCTATTTCTTCGACGTTCTTGAAGGCGTTCCAAGCCGCTCTCTTCCTCCTGCACAGCTCGGGTGCCAGGTCATTTGTCATGTTGACCTCTCGACCTAGGTACACATAGCTGCTGCATTTAGAGATGGTCATTCCATTGAGAGCGAATGGGGCATCAGGAACAAGGCTGTTTCTCATAAACATTGTCTTCGTAAGATTCAGCTGTAGTCCTACCTTTCCACACTCACGGTCAAAGTCGGCCAGCATTTGTGCCGCGTGGCTGATGTTTGGTGTTATTAAAACAATGTCATCAGCAAAGCGGAGGTGGTGTAGTTGCCGAACATCTATCTTCACTCCCATTCCTTCCCATTCCAGTCGTTGCATGATGTTCTCGAGGGTGGCACTGAAGAGTTTTGGTGAAATGGTATCACCCTGCCGAACCCCTCTCTTGACATCAATGATTACTTCTTTGTAGAATGGTGAGATCCTGGTAGTGAATCCGCAAGTGGTACTACATGGAAAGTATCATGCTAAGCGAAATGAGTCAGAAAGAAAGGGATAGACATAGAAAGATTGCATTCATCTGGGGAACATAAAGTAACAAAATAGGAAACTAACACCCAAGAATGGCTGAGATTAGTACCAGGAATTTTGCTCCATGGCTTGGAGGTCAGCCACACATGCTAGGGCAAAAGGGAGCTCAGATAGAGAAGGGGGCACCAAATAAAGGGTGTTGGGAGGATCCTCCCAGGATGGGAGAAGCATGCTGAAAGTAGACTATAGACCAAACATGATTGCCACTCAATGCCTCTTTTGCAAACCACAGCACCCAAAAGGAGAGAGAGAACAAAAGGGAATGCCCTGCCACAGAGGCAGGGTGGGAGGGGGGAATGGGGGGGGTGGGAAGGATACTGGGATCTGTGGTGGTGGGAAATGGGCACTGGTGGAGGGATGGGTATTTGTTCATTGTATAACTAAAACCCAAGCACAAACATTTGTAAGTCTACAACTGTGCCTCATGGTGTCTCACTAATAAAATTTTTTTAAAAATTTTAAAAAAATGGAAAAAAAGATCATACCAAGTGGGAGGGACATTGGTGGGAAAATGTACACTGGTGAAGGGATGGGTGTTAGATCATCATATGACTGAAACCTAATCATGATCAACTCTGTTACTGTGTATTTCATGGCGATTCAATTAACAAAATAAAATTTCAAAAGAGATCATACTGAGACAATTGGTCCAGGATAACTAGAATTGTGGAGTTATTATTAACATGAGAAATATGATGGGCTGAGCCGATGTGTCCTGGACACTGCAAGTTCGGTTTGCAATTTGCATTTGAGATGCCAAGCCAGACATCCAAATGTTGATAGAGGTAAAATTGAAGTGTGCAATTCTGGTGTTCAGGGAAGCACTTTGACTTGGACATAAACATTATTGTGAAGAAGAAGGGATGGACTTTAAAGGCACATCGGAGAAAGGGTGGTCTTTCGAGGCACAGAGCTGGATACCATCACCAAGCAAATGAATACCAATAAATAACGAAGACTATTTACAGTATTAGGAGAACTTAAATTGATAAGGTTGGAGGTGGTCATCAGAGGGAGGTCATGAATTTGAGATTTTAGAAGATGCACCTTTCTTGGTCAGAGTAAGGCTTGGGTGTAATTGATTTAAAATATATCATGGGGGCTGGAGTGATAGTATAGCGGGTAGGGTGTTTGCCTTGCACGCAGCCAACCCGGGTTCGATTCCCAGCATCCCATATGGTCCCCTGAGCACTGCCAGGAGTAATTCCTGAGTGTAAAGCGAGGATTAACTCTTGAGCCTCGCCAGATGTGACCCAAAAAGCAAATAAAATAAAATAGATCGTGTTGATAGAAATGACCTCTTCTGCTATCAGATGTGGTATGGAGGGCTGGAGCCATAGCACAGTTGTTAGGGCATTTGCCTTGCATACAGCCAAACCAGGTTCAATTCCCAGCATCCCATATGGTCCCCTGAGCACCGACAGGAGTATTCCCTGTGCATTGTCTGGTGTGACCCAAAAAGAAAAAAAAGTAGTGGTATCGAGAGGCCAGAGAGATCGCATAGGAGTTTGGAGCCTCCCTTGCATGCAGCCAACCCCAATTTAATCCTCTCAGCCCAAAACACTAGGAAGAGTGATTGTTGAGCACAGAGCTGGAGGTAAGCCCCGAGCAACGCTGGGTGTGTGGCCCACCTCGGGCACCCCAAAGAGAAGTGGGGTCAGTTTCACCGTCTGTCGAACGTTGCTTTGGTCCTGTGACTTATTTTGAGGAGAGAATGCTGAACATGTTACATTGCTTGAGCCTTAGTGTCCGGGGCCCTGTGGCCTCTGCTCCATTACCCTCTTGGTTCGTTGTCACTCCCATATGTTTATTTAAGAGGAACAACTCTGAGGAGGGGAGATCACGTGCAGCTAGATATGTCGCTGCTCCAGCTGAGCCGACTCCAGCCCACTTATCGTTAGGGCCGTGAATAAGCCCAGATGAGCTCCACAGAACTGCCTTGGAAATCGACAGAATGTACAAAAGGATAAATCATAGTGGTTGGGAGTCAGGAAGTTTGGAGGAGCTTGTTGCACAGCAACGGAGAGCTAACACATACAAGTATGGCTGCAGGCGGTACGCTGAAGGATGCCCTTGTGGGCGGAGGGAAGTCTCTGGAACCGAGAGTTTTGGGTGCTGGGAAGATCATTGGTGGGTATTTTGAAAACACCTGTATCACAGCAGGAGTGTAGTCTTGGGGGCAGGGTGGGCGACAATGTACCCAAAGGGAAAATTTTCAGGAAACCAGGGACATAGCTGTAATTGGCAAGCAGAATATTCTCTGGAAATGCAGTTCCAAACTGGAGATATGTAGGCAGCTGGATATTTTTCCTCTGGCTATCCAGTACATATTTCAATCAATGTTGGCTTTTCGACACACAAACTTACAGAGGTGAACACAGATAGACACATTCATAAGCCCGTGCATTCAACCTCTGGACAGATGCATCTTGCAAGCAAGTGTTCACAAATCTTCCAGTAAGTGCAATCATCCATGTACATACACACCCAGGCACAGTTTTTGGATCATAGGTACCTCCCCAGGAAGTTCTGTGTGCATGGACATGCATTCACATCGCTCACACAGAAACATGCAAGCTTAGATGCAAATTCATAGACCTACAACCGGCACACACACAAGGACAAATGCAGACATACAAACTCACTGCCTCATCTAGAGAGATGTGTGGAAAACACTCCCCATAGTTCGCAAACATCTGGGTGCGTGTTATCATCCAGACACTTGTATGGAAACATTACATCAGTACTTGGAACACAGAACCACATATATATACAATCACAGAATATTCATATATGTACCCCAATACACATGTACATATACTGTAGTTATTTCTACACATTTATTGTATCAAAACCACACACACATAGAGAAAGAGGACATGAAAACATTTGTGTTCAGACATGATATTGAGCACAGGTACATAGGAATACATATATCCAGGTGTTCACAGCCTTAAGGTGTCTCTTGAGAGGCACCAGAGAGACAGTACATTGGGCAGGGCACTTGCCTTGCACATGGCTTACCCAGGTTCAATTTCTAGCACTCAAAAGGGCCCCTGAGCACTTCCAGAGGTGATTACTGAGTATAGAGCCAGGACTAAGCTCTGAGCACTTCTGAATGTCTCCCCAGCAACAACAACAACAACAGAAAAAAGATTGCAAATATTTTGCTGTTTCGGGAAACTATTTTATTTTATTATTTTTTTAAATTTTTAGCACAGTGGGTAGGGCATTTGCCTTACACGCGGCCAACATGGCTGACCCGAGTTCGATTCCTCCGCCCCTCTCGGAGAGCCCGGCAAGCTACCGAGAGTATTCGATATGCCAGACACAGTAACAACAAAGTCTCCAATGGAGACGTTACTGGGCCCGCTCGAGCAAATCGACGATCAACGGGAGGGCCTTTACCTTTACCTTCTTTTTTTTTAAATTTTACTTTATTCCATGACTGTCACTGTCACTGTCCTCCCATTGTTCATTGATTTGCTCGAGCGGGCCCAGTAACCTCTCCATCGTGAGACTTGTTGTTACTGTGTTTGGCATATCGAATATGTCATGGGTAGCTTGTCAGGCTCTTCTAGAGGGGCAGAGGAATCGAACTCGGGTCGGCCATGTTGGCTGTGTCAAGGCAAACGCTCTACCCACTGTGCTATTGCTCCAGCCCTGGGAAACTATTTCAGATTCAGATTTGTGTTCTGTCTTTTGGTGGTGGGGTTGGGGACCAACCATAGAACAGACCAATATTTTACTCAGAGATATGGAATAAGGGATAAAGACTCAGCTCTGAAGACTCAGACTGAAAAGAACTTTCTAGGAGAAGGCTAAGCAGGATGATTCATCTAGAGGTCTTTTTAAAAACAAATATAATTTATTTAGTTTTTGTTTGGGGGCCCACCTGGAAATCTTCAGGGATCAGTAATCCTGGCTCTTAGGAATCACTTCTGGAAAGCTTGAGGGACCATGTGGAATGCTGGGAATCAAACCTGGGTCAGCTGCATGCAAGACAAGTGCCCGACCTGCTGGACGATTTCTCTGACTCTAACCTAGAGATCCCAAGTAAAGGAGAGCTGTAATTTTCCAAAACCCTCATGCAAGGCTAGCCTATGGGCTCCCAGTAGAGTCTGTTCCTGGGAAGACTTTCAGGATTGGACACAGAAGGGCAGATGACAGTCCTGTTTTATCTATTGCTCAGGACTGCTCTTTGTAGCCAAGACCTCAAGTACCTCTGCCTCGTCATAAAAATAAGGGGGAAAGGTGGAAGAAGAGTATACATGTCTTCATACAGATCAAAGCAGTTTTACAAAAACACCTGGCTAACCAGTACTTAGATGAGAAAATCATAAAATGGCAAGCACGTACTTTCTTCCAGTTGGCAAGCAATTACTTTCTTCCAGTTACTATTTCCCAAAGCTTTGGTTTTACTCTTTTCTAACAGAATCAAACAACTTTTTTCTCTTTTCTATCTAGCTTTCTTATACTCAGAAGTATGGCTGTGAGGTTCAGTACTTTGTTCTTTTTATTGCTGTATAGTGTTCCATTTCTGTTATTACATTTGTATAGGTACACATTCTGGGCTAGCAGGAAGATATGCTATGAATGTTTCAGTACATATGGTGAATCTGTGCCTTTACTCAGAAAGACCTTTGCTCAGATGCTGTTTTTAATGTTTGTTTTGATTTTGATTCAGGTCATAAAATCCTAAGAGTCATGGCTCAGGGTCCGTAGTGCTAACAACCCTTCAGCCAATTCTCTGTGAGTAAAACAACAGGAACTCTAAACAATTGCAACAGGTGTTGGATATATAGTAAAAGCAAGTCTTTTGTTTAAACATTTTTATTTATTTTATTTTATTTATTTATTTATTAGTGAAACACCATGAGGTACAGTTACAGACTTACAAATTTTTGTGCTTGGGTTTTAGTTATACAATAATCAAGTATCCATCCCTCTACCAGTGCCCATCCTCCACCACCACGGGTCCCAGCATCCCTCCCACCCCCCATCCTCCCATCCCACCCTGCCTCTGTGGCAGGGCATTCCCTTTTGTTCTCTCTCTCTACTTTTGGGTCCTGTGGTTTGCAAGAGAGGCATTGAGTGACAATAATGTTTGGTCTATAGTCTACTTTCAGCATGCTTCTCCCATCCTGGGAGGATCCTCCCAACACCCTTTATTTGGTGCTCCCTTCTCTATCTGAGCTCCCTTTTCCCCTAGCATGTGTGGCTGGCCTCCAAGCCATGAAGCAAACCTACTGGTACTAATCTTAGCCACTCTTGGGTGTTAGTCTCCCATTTTGTTACTTTATGTTCCCCAGATGAATGCAATCTTTCTGTGTCTATCCCCGTTCTTTCTGACACATTTCGCTTAACATGATACTTTCCATGTAGTACCACTTGTATGTAAATTTCATGACTTCATCTTTTCTAACAGCTACATTGTACTCCATTGTGTAAATATACCAGAGTTTCTTTAACCAGTCATCTTCTCTTGGGCACTCAGGTTTTTTCCAGATTCTGGCTATTGTAAAGAGTGCTGCAATGAACAAACAAGTGCAGATATAAATGAAACACCATGAGATACAATTACAGACTTAAGCACTTTTTTGATTACGTTTCAGTCATACAATGATCACTCCACCAGTGCCCATTCTCCACCACCAATGTTCCCGATATCCCTCCCGCCACCCTCCCTTACCCTCACCCCCCCACCCCACGCTGCCTCTGTGGCAGGCACATTCCCTTTTACTTACTCTCTCTTTTTGGGTGTTATGGTTTGCAATACAGGTATTAAGTGGCCATCATGTTTGGTCCATAGTCTACTTTCAGCATGCATCTCCCATCCCAAGCGAGCCCTCCAAGCCTCCTTTGCTTGGTGGTCCCTTCTCTATCTCATCTGCCTGAAAAAGCAACTCTTGGTGCTAGGTCTTTTGTTTCTTTAAAGTGGGGCACAATCAGGTCGGCATAGCACAGAAGTCTCTGCTAAGTTCCCTTTGTTTCATAAAAGTCAGTTATGACAAATCTTGGGGAAGGAGACTTTTGTGTATAGCAAGATCTGAGCTGTTCCACAGGGGGTGGGTAAGATAGAGTAGTGGGGTATATGTTCTCTAGGAGAAGAATGACCTTTCTTTGGTTTCGGGGCAATACCTGGTAGTACTCAGGAATCATTCCTGGTTATGTTCCAGGGCTCATATGGGATACCAGGGAATTGATGCTGGTTCGACCACATGCAAGGCAATCGCCCTACCTGCTGTACTATCACTCTGGTGCCTCTGAATAATCTTTTAGCAGTCTCTGTGTGACTAATGCTGAGCTGGTAGGAGGGTCTCATATGCAGGCTAAGACTTAAATGTTTCCTACGTCTAAGTTACGAAGCAAGGGGATGGGAAGAAGGAGAGTCATGACCCAGCAGCATTGTTTTCTTAGGGTCTAGAGGGAGTGGCAGGCCCTGAGATGGACTCTGACAATCTTTTCCATCAGCCTGGTGCAGCGCCCAGCAGGTGCTCTGAGGAAGGCATCCTTGAGTTCTGACCTGCGAATGGAACGGAATATGTCTGGATTGGGCAGTTGAGTGTCTTAAGGACTTTGCCCTTGGACAGAGCTCGAGGCCACGAACATCTGAGTGAGGTTCTTGTGAAACCAATTGTGAGGGCCCAGTCAAGGGCTCTGGGGTTGGACATGCCAGAATTCAAGTGTGAGCTTAGGGCGTTCATTCCTACTTTGATATTTTACGTTTTCTTGTATTTTTCCTGCCTTCACACTTAGGTTAGTCTCTTTCACTTTGACTCCGCCCTAGAATTTTGTACAGATTTCGGAACCTTTGTCTGTCTTGTTGAAACGACTTGTTTTCAGGTCTCTGCCCACCACTGCACCGTGCTCTCTTTGAAGAGAGCACTCTCTTTTTTTGCTCTTTGGGTCACCCCCCACCCCTGGTGATGCTCAGAGGTTACTGTCTTATTCTTGAACGCCTCAACAGCAGACTCAGAACTAGCCCAGGTAAGGCCTTATAAAAGCTGGTATGGAACATTACCATCAGTCCCTACTGTCAACTCATCACTTGCTGTTCTTCCTGACACCCCTTGGAATTTGTCGTCCATCACCCTGACCGTATGTTTTAACACATTGTCATCTCCCTCCAATTGTGCTTGCCTTCTGAAATGCAGGCAACTCTGAGGCGCCCGACAGAGCTAAGTTCCTTCAAAGCAAATAGGCGTGTATTTGCGTTTAAAAGCTTAAAAAGAAAGTTGTGTGTTTGTTTCTTCCTGTTCATTGCTTGGTTATCTAACATATTGCCGGTCTCCACCATCTGTGTTTGGAACAGCCCCATGCTACGGGGATGCTCCCATTTCAGTGGCCCTCAAATGACAGCAATTTTCTGGGAAAATAGTAAACCTGTGATGGAATGGAAATAATCTCTCTCTTGGGCTAGGGAATTCTCTCTTCCACTTCACAGGGGAAAAAGGATTTTGTCCGTACTTCTAAGTGCCAGCAAAATCCCACTTGCTGGGTGTTGGTATTTGGACTCTTGCCTTGGAATTGGTTCGATTTGGTGGGCACCCCGATTGTACAAGCAATTCATCCAAACACTTCTGCCAAGTGATAGGGTAGAACGCTACGAGGCTCAATCGTAAATCACCAAGGAGTCTGATCGTAATGGCACTGAGGGATGTGAACATTGAATGAGTGAGTGCTTTTACAGATGCTTCAATCCGAACAGTCACACGCCATCCAGATCTTTAGACACTTAGAAATATTGACGGATCTCGTGATGCTCAAGTCCATCCTGATCCGCTTCAGTACTGTATCTGTCTGTATGCTCAGTGGCCGCTGAGGAGCCTGTGCATGCTGGAGTACTGCCCTGGTATGTTCAGCTCCACTGGATCTCCATAGAGGGGGGCTGGAATGCCTTATGGAACAATGGCCCAGGCTCCCGAGAGCAAAGAATGAAGGGCAGCCTAGTTTGATAACCACATTAAAGCACTACCAACATCTGTTCAGGCTAAAGACAACACTATCTTCAGGAATTAACCTTCTGAACCACTGAATCATTACCCTCAGCAGAGTGAAAGTTGGACAACAAGAGCCTGTTTGTCAGTTGTTCCTCAGAGAGACGTGGCAAGCCATATTTTACTGCAAACAGCGTGAGAAGGCCTGGCTTGGCTTTTCCATCTTAAACACAGAATATATTTGTGTGGGAAACAAGCAGACCATGAATGTAACTAAACTGGGGGTGATACCTTGCAACTTTCCGCATTTATCCCACTCTGGAAAAAATGGACCGGGGAGCACTACCCCAGAGAGGAGAATTTACTGCATTTGAACTTAAATGTTTTCTCCTTCCTTTAAAGCAATATTGGGCATCCTTGGTGTGACTGAGAAAAGTGCAAGATGCACTTCACATTGGCATGAACAGAGGAAAATTCCTCCTTAAAATGAATGTAATTCACTGTAAGTGTAATGATGATGAACCTGATAGCCTTTATGAGGCAGCATTAGATGGGGAGGGAAGAGAGGGGCTGTAAAAGGAAAGTCCAATCAGAGAAAAAATTAGAAGGAAAAGAACATAGTCGGGGGTCTGGAGCAATAGCACAGCGGGTAGGGCATTTGCCTTGCACACAGTCGACCCGGAATCGATTCCCAGCATCCCAGCATCCCAGCATCCCCAAGCACCTTCAAGAGTGATTCCTGTGTGCAGAGCCAGGAGTAACTCCTGAGCATCACTGGGTGTGATCCAAAAATAAAAAAAAAGAAAGGAAAGAATATATTTGGCCTCATTAGACCCTTAGAAGACTCTGGATTTGGGCTTTTTTTAAAAAAAATTTGCTTTTGGGGTCACACCTGGCTATGCACAGAGGTTACTCCTGGCTCTGCACTTAGGAATTTCCCCTGCCATTGCTCAGGAGACCATACAGGATGCTGGGAATTGAATCTGGGTTGACCACGTACAAGGCAAATGCCCTACCTGCTGAGCTATCTATCACTCCAGCCCCTTGGGTTTGTTTTTTGTTTCTTTCTTTCTCTGGTGGTTTGTTTGGGGGCCATATGCAAGAGTGTTCAGGGCTTACTCCTGGTTCTGTGCTCAGTGATCTCCACTCCTGGTGGAGCTCAGGGGACCATATGCAGAGCCTATTGTGCTATATCTCTAACAACTTTATCTATCTATTTATTTATTTATTTATTTATAGTGAAACAGCATGAGGTACACTTGTAGACTTACAATTTTTTTGTGCTTGGGTTTCAGTTATACAATGATTGAGTACCCATCCCTCCACCAATACCCATTCTCCACCTCCAGTGCTCCCAGTATCCCTCCCACCTCCCCATCTCCCCATCCGTTGCTCAGGGGACCATATAGGATGCTGGGAATTGCCACCCCACCCCTGTGGCAGGGCATTCCCTTTTAATCTTTAACAACTTTAGAAGGCACTGGAACTCAGAAGTAAGTAAAGTTAGTAAGTAAAGGCCCTCCTGTTGTTCATCGATTTGCTTGAGCGGGCCCAGTAACGTCTCCATTGGAGACTTTGTTGTTACTGTGTTTGGCATATCGAATACATCATGGGTAGCTTGCCGGGCTCTGCCGTGCGGGCGAGATACTCTCGGTAGCTTGCCGGGCTCTCCGAGAGGGGCGGAGGAATCGAACTCGGGTCGGCCATCTTGGCTGCGTGCAAGGCAAACACCCTACCGCTGTGCTATCGCTCCAGCCCTGGAACTCAGAAGTATGTCTCTTTTTACTAAACACTGCTTTCAGTACAAGGTCTTAAGCCTTGTACTATGCCAAGTGAAAATGCCCTCTTCAGATTTTTATTTGCTAATACATCCTTAGTGTATTTATTTTATAATACATAGTACTAAATACGTACGATTTTTTAAAAAAAGAATAAACAACAAAAAAGAATAAATAGGCTTTAGTTTTCATATTCGTGTTTCCTTCAAACAAAGTAAAATGAAACATAATTTTCCCATTATAAAATTGGTACAATGAAATTAGCTTTACCCTGAAATATTAAGCTATGAAAAACACAACATGAATAACCTATAAGAATTTAAGAGTATGCCACATAATTATTTCCTATACATATGCATTATTAAGTGATTACCACAAAGTTTGTTATACATATTATAATATAACTAAACTTATATATATAAAGCTGCTCTCTTAACAACTCTTAAGATATTACTCTTTATGAAATATATTAAGAGTGTGTGGTAACTGCCACCTGTAATTACTATAACATATTGCCATTTGCAGGGGGTTTGAGAGTACAGGATTAAGGCATTTGTCTTACATGCAATCAATCCTAGTTTGATACCCTATATCGCGTATGGTTTCCAATTATGCACCACCAAGGATAATCCTTAAGGATAGAACCAGTAGTCAGTACTGAGTATAGCTGCGTATATCCCTCAACACCTCTTCCCCACCAAATTACTTCTTATTTATGATTCAAAGCGTATAGACTATTCATAATAGACTACTACTTGGCACATATACATATATGCACATTAATTTGTAATGCATAACATATATCTTGATATATGGACATGCTTTATCAGTAAACTCACTTTCCTAAGAGTCAGCAAATCTGTAATATTTGGGGTGGCTCCTGAGGTGGGTGCTCTGGTAACCTAATTTTCTAATGCTAGCCTAGCATTTTCAGGCAATTGCCAGGATATCTTTGTTGTCAGTGCAAAGTAACCTGAGACAATATTGGGTCCAGACAAGGAAGGCTGCCATGGGAATTACCACCTTTGAGGTCTCTGAAGTGGACCTCTCTTTCAAGACTAGGGGATGGAGTTTTTGTGCAGGAGGATGGTCTCTTTCCTTGCATGCAACTGAGCTGGGGTCGATCCCTGCTATCTGATATGGTCCCCCAAACCCACCCCTCTAGGAATGATCCCTGAGTGCTGAACCAGTAGTAATTCCTGAGCATCTCCAATTGTGACTCCCCCAAACCAAAGCCAAATAAGTGAATAAAGATCAGAGAACTTCTCTTAGTTCTAGCCCCTCAACTTAGTCTGAATAGCAGATTAGAAGAGTAAGGGAACATAACTAAGCTGTAGGGGTCCTGGGACACAGCAGCTATTTCATGACTGTTTTTCAGTGAATCTTATTCTCTTGGATGCAGAAAGTGCTTGTCCAAAGCTTTTGCCAACATAGTCCATGAATTTTGGGGATCCCAAAAAACCTTTAAGAACACTGGTGAGGCCCACACTCTTTTTACTAATAAGACTAAGGCCTAACTCATCTTTACAGCACACAGCCACAGAGAAGAAAGGCCGCGGGGGTGCTCCACAGCTCCCGGAGAATGCTCCAGGTCCCAAAGAGAGCCAAGATCACCAGGAAGCCCCATATGGGGTAGGTGCCGCATCCCGCCTCCTCCAGATGGAACCCGGGTGACCATGAGCCTCTACAAAGCACAGCTCGAGCATGCGGGAACAGGACTCTCAACTCCAAACTGCCGGAACTGCCCCGGCTCCCAGGTAACCTCTGATTCAGGAAGTCATGCCCACAACCCACCACCCCCCAGCGCCATCTTTACAGCACACAGCCACAGAGAAGAAAGGTTATGCAAGAACCTGGACTTTTACTCCAAACCGCGCGGCCGCTTATGTGGCCGCGCGACATCTCCTTATATATAAAGTGATCAATGGAAAGTAAATTATCCTACGTTTCTCCCTGAAAATCAGGATTAACTCTTTTACAAACCACAACACACATTAGGAAAGAGAGAACAAAAGGAAATGCCCTGCCACAGAGGCAGGGTGGGATGGGGAAGATGGGGGGTGGGAGGGTTACTGGGATCCCTGGTGGTGGGAAATGGTTACTGGTGGAGGGATGGGTATTCAAAATAAATAAATAAATTTTTTAAAAAAGACTAAGGCCTAACTTGCTACTTCACTGTGTTTACATTGGCCTTGAAGGGATAGAGGCAATAGTGGCTATAGTTTCTAGCAGGTTCACATGAGTCAAGGCCGTGGAAACAAACTGTATTAGCAGCTGTGGTTTTCTTCATCACCATTCTCAGGGAAAATAGTTTCACCTGTGCATTGCCTTGATGAGCAGTAAACATTATTAAAATTATTTAATCTCAGCTCTTAAGTAGTCGGAGGCAGAAATCACGTCTGCTGCACAGTGAAGCACTGTAGATGTCTTGAGGAGGAGAGGCACTTGTGCAGTTGTTTGAATTACAAGCTAAAATAGCTGCTTTTTCTCATTTATGGAATATAAAATATCATAATATGAGACTAACACCAAAAAACAATAGACACAAGGGCCAGGAAGATTGCTCCACAGTTGGAAGCCTACCTCCTGAGCTGGGGGAGAAAGCAGCTGGGATAGAGAAGGGATCAATGATGGATGAAGGGATCACTCGGGATGGGAGATGTGTGCTGAAAGTAGATAAGGAACCAAACGTGATAGCCTCTCAGTATCTGTATTGCAAACCATAATGCCCATAAGGAGAGAGAGAGAAGAGAGAGAGAGAGAGAGAGAGAGAGAGAGAGAGAGAGAGAGAGAGAGAGAGAGAGAGAGAAAGTGTCTTCCATAGAGGCAGTGGCAGAGACTGGAGAGGAGGGATACTGGGGACATTGGTGATGGGAAATGTACACTGGTGGAGGGATGGGATCATTGTATGACTGAAACTCAAACATGAAAGTTTTGTAACCATAGCTCATGGTGTTTCAATAAAAATAAACCAGATGCTTAAAGAAAAAGAACTAGAATACCATTTTCAGGAGCTGGAGAATCAGTATGTCTAGCAAGGCACTTGCCTTGCATGCAATTTACCTGGGTACAATCCCTGGTCACCCGAGCACTACCAGAATTGGTTTCTGAACGCAGAGCCAGGAGTAAGCCCTGAATACCACTGGGTATGGCCTACCACCCTCACCCTGAATAAAAAGACCATCATTTAGCTTAAAAGGAGAATTTATGGAAAATTTAAAGCTAAAAAATAAAGGCAAAAAAAGACCCTTAGTTTTTTGCAATTGGGGTTTGAGCAGATGTTTTCTCCAAAAAAAATGAACAAAGTAATACCATCACTTTAAGGAAAACAGCTTAAAGTATTAGTTGTCAGTGATGGAATTTGAGTTTTCAGGGAAAAAAACCCAAGAAATTTGGAAAATTCAGCATTGTATATGCTATATGATTGTCATGGTATGGCAGTTTCACAGTAAAGAGTTTTCTGTTGCCGCTGGTCATGATTGTATGAAATGTGGTTGTAGATGTTATTCACTACAGTATTTGAAAGACTTTTTTATAACCTATAAATTTTGGAAAGTATCAGTGTGTGATATTAAGCTTGTGTGAATCAAAGATCAGTGCAAAATACAAGATACATCAATGATCTCTGGTATGGTCTTGAAATGACTTCTGTGTTCATATTGCTGATATACTTTGAAACTACCACTTGGGCTAGAACAATAGTACACTGGGTAGGGCTCTTAAAAAATAAAAACATGGAGAGAAACAAATAATAAGCAAAGGACTTAAAGAAACATTCTTCAAAGGAGCTATAAACAGAAGCAACCAATAGAAACCTTGTGTTCAATGTATCTTATGGATTTTGGCCTGATGTTGAGATCTTTAATCCATTTTGATCTGACTTTTGTGCATGGTGTTAGGTCGAGGTCTAAGCCCATTTTTTGCATGTCATTGTCCAGTTATGCCAGCACCGTTTGTTGAAGAGGATTTCCTTGTTCCACTTCACAATTCTTGCTTCCTTATCAAAGATTAGATGTTCATACATTTGGGGTTGTGTGTACAGATATTCTAACCTGTTCCATTGGTCTGCGGCCCTGGCTTTGTTCCAGTTCCATGCTGTTTTAATTATTACCGCTTTATAGTAGAGTTTGAGGTCTGGGAGGGTAATGCCTCCCCATGTCTTTTCCCCAAGAATTGCTTTAGTTATTCGTGGGCATTTGTTGTTCCACATGAATTTCACGAGTGCTTGATCTATTTCTTTGAAGAATTTCATGGGTATCCTTATAGGGATCGCATTGAATCTATATAATGCTTTCAGGAGTATTGCCATTTTGACGATGTTGATTCTTCCTATCCATGAGCGGGGGATATGTTTCCATTTCCTCATGTCCTCTTTTATTTCATGGAGTAGCGTTTTGTAGTTTTCATTGTAGAGATCCTTTACCTCTTTAGTTGCCATGATTTAGCATTCCACTTGGGGGCATATATCTGAAGGAAATGTAATAAGTACATTCAAGTAAATTTTTTTTGCTCTTTGGGTCACCCCGCAGCGATGCTCAGGGGTTACTCCTGGCTCTGCACTCAGGAATCCCTCACCGTACTCTGGGAACCACATGGGATGCCAGAGATCAAACCCGGGTTGGCCACATGCAAGACAAATATCCTCCTCACTATACTATCGCTCTGGCCCCAAAGAGAAATTGTTTACCACCTCATGTTCTTTGTAGTTTTATTCCTAGTAACAGAGACTTGGAAGCAAGTTGTGAGAGGTAGCTCTAGGCCTATCTCCCACTCTATATTTCATATGTATGTGATATATTTATATATAGAAAATATGAAATAGGTTTTACTAGTAATCAAGAAGGAAATTTTGCCATTTTTGAGAACTTGGATGAACATGAAATAAGGCACTTATTTCACTTAGCATACTAAGTGAAATAATAAGCAAAATAAGACAGAAAGGAATACTGCATTATTTCACTTATATGTAGAATCTAAAAATAGTGAACGCTAAAGTACAGAGAGCTTGGTTCTGAGTACAAACTCCCAATTATCAGATGAATCAGTTCTGGAGATCTAATGTATAGCAGGGAGATTATAATTAAAAATCTTGTATTTCGTAGTTGACAGTTGCTATCTAAGTACATTTTCAGTGTTATCATTCACACATAAAGAGGTAATTATGTGAGGTAAAGGATATGTTATTTTGGTGATCTTTTTGCAGCATATGTCTATCAAATCTTCACAGTACTACTTAAGCTTCCACGATATTCTAGATCAGTTATATCTTAATCAGGCTGGAAACTAAGTTTCAGGGGCATAAAAGCAGATTTGAGAATCTTAGCTGTTTCCTAGAAAGTCAGATATTAAAGAGATTTGCAAAAATGTCAAACAAAGTCACTTTTCTCACGCCTTTTATTGAAATATAATGAATTTGGGGGGCTAGGGAAATGGCTTAAAAGGCTGGAATGCTTTGCTTGTGGGAGCCCCAAGTTCCTTTTTCAATTCCCCAGGGTTCCCCAAGCACCAACAGGTATGGCCTCAAAACAACCCTCAAAATCCCCATAGAGCACATTTTCACAAAATACTTTACACGGCTAGGTAATGGATTTCTTGTTGTTATTTCATTTCATTTTGGTTTGGGGGCTGTGCTCAGAGCTTACTCCTGGCTCTGTGCTCAGGGGTGGCCTCTGGCCATGCTTGCTAAAGAAGATGGAGTACCCGGGATCAAACCTGAGTCAGTCGTATCCAAGGCTAGCACTTGACCCTCTGTGCCATATCTCTGTGACCCCTATTGCTATTTTAAGTAAATGAATAAATATATTTTAGGGAACTGGGGCTGGGACTCTGTGGTAGGGTACACAGGTGAGACCCTGAGTGTCATCCCTGCTACCAGCTCCAGCAATGAAAAACCAGTGACAACAACAGTGTAGACACATAAATACCGAAGTGTTCATTGTCAATTTCTTCTATCATACAAACTGACGTAACCCAAGGAAGCAAAACCTCTTTTTATTTTTAAAATTTCATTTATTCATTTTATTTATTTAATTTTGCATTTTGGGTCACAACCAGCGATGCTCAGGAGTTACTCCTGGCTCTGCTCTCAGGACTTACTCCTGGCGGTGCTCAGGGGACCATATGGGATGCTGGAATTTGAACCTGGGTCGGCCCGCATGCAAGGCAAATGCACTACCTATTGTGCTATTGCTCCAGCCCCCATTGATAGTTTTATGATGAATACCCCTGTTGTTTTCCAAAAAGGCTTCACCAAATGACAATCCCACCAGCAGTGAATGAGGGACTCTTATCTGCCACATCCATGCCAACACTGGTGGTGGTTCTTTTTTGATGAGTGCCAGTCTCTGTAGTTTTAGTGAGATGATATTTCATTGTTGTTTTTATTTGCATCTCCCTGATGATTAGTGATCTAGAGTATTTTTTTCATAGGCCTTTTGGCCCTTTGTATTTCTTCTTTGAGAAAGTATTCACTCATCTCTTCTCCCCCATTTTTTTTTTTTTGCTGTTTTAGGTCATACCCAGCGATGCTCAGGGATTATTCCTGGCTCTGTACTCAGGAATTACTCCTGGCGGTGCTTGGGGGACCATATGGGATGCTGGGGATCGAACCCAGGTCAGCCGCGTGCAAGGCAAAACGCCCTACCCGCTGTGCTATCGCTCCAGCCCTTCTCCATTTTTTGATGGGATTGGATGTCTTTCTTGTAATGTTTTATCGGTGCTTTATATATCTTAGATCTTAACCCTTTATCATATTTAGTGATATTTTCTTCCGATCTGTGGACTGTCTTTGAATTCTGATCATTGCTTCCTTTGATGTGCAGAAGCTTCTTGGGGTGGGGGTGGGGGGGTGGCACACTCAGCGATGCTCAGGAGTTATTCCTGGATTTGCACTCAGGAATTCTCCTGGATGTGTTTGAGGAACTATTTGTATTGTCAGGGATCAAACCCAGGTGTGCCAGGCAAGTACTCTACCTGCTGTACTCTCTCTGATCTGTGAGGTATAGAAGCTTAATTTAATGTAGTCCCACTTGTTCACCTTTGCTTCTACTTGCTTGGTCAGTGGTGTTACATTGTTGAAGATGCCTTTCGTTTCAGTGTAGTAGGGACATCTGCCTATATTTCCCTCTGTATACCTTATGGATTCAGGTCTGATACTAACGTCTTTAATCTACCTTGATTTAACTTTTGTGCATGGTATTAGAAAGAGGTCTGGGGTATTTTTTTTTTTTTGCATGTGGCTGACCAGTTTCCCCGGCACTACTTGTTAAGGAGGCTTTCTTTTCTCCACTATATATATATATATATATATATATATATATATATATATATATATATTGCTCCTTTATGCAAGATCAACTGACCATAAATCAACGTGAGGGTGTCTCTTTGCATTTTCAATTCTATCCCATTGATTGGAGGGTCTGTCTTGATCCCAGTACAACAATGTTTGTACTTACTACCACATTGTAGTATTTACAGTTTGAAGTTGCAGAAAGGGATGCCTCCCATCTTCCAACCCCCCCCCCCCCCAGAGTTTGCTTTGACTCTTCTGTGGGGGGTAGGGGTGGTTATTGTTCCATATAGATTTCAGGAGTGTTTGATGTATTTCTTTGAACAAATGTCGTTATTATCCTTATAGGGACTGCACTGAAGCTGTGTAATGCTTTGGGGAGTGTTGCTGATATGTATTTAGATGCACTAGTCTCTTGTCCCTCTCTAAACCTACTGTCCCAGCACCCTTGGGTGTGAGGCCTTGAGCACTGGGTATTGGAAAAGCTCCCCAGGGATGATGATGCACTGGAGGTAAGAACTGGGCATTAGAAATATGACCAATTCCTGCCCCCAGTCTGCATCACAGAAGCAGCTCTTACCCAACACTGAGGACTGGGGACAGGGGGGAAGCTGGCTTCCCAAGTCAAGAGCATACTAGCATTTTCATTAGACTCCAAAATAAATGTGCTTTTCCTCCACTCCTGTCACATGTACCCTTGTCACTAAGGTGAGCACCACCAGAGAAAGTGCCAGAAGTAGTACCTTGGAGGGGTGGAGTAAGAGCAAAGTGTTGGAGGTGCTTTAGGGGAGGAGAATATACCATTGCATTTATTGGTTAGAAATTGGCATTTCGAGTCAGAAAGAGAGGGACAGAAAGATTGCATTCATCTGGGGAACATAAAGTAACAAAATAGGAGACTAACACCCAAGAGTGGCCGGGATTAGTACCAGGAGGTTTGCTCCATGGCTTGGAGGCCAACCACACGTGCTAGGGGAAAAGGGAGCTCAGATAGAGAAGGGAGCACCAAATAAAGGGTGTTGGGAGGATCCTCCCAGGATGGGAGAAGCATGCTGAAAGTAGACTATAGACTGAACATGATTGCCACTCAATGCCTCTTTTGCAAACCACAACACCCAAGAAGAGAGAGAGAACAAAAGGGAAAGCCCTGCCACAGAGGCAGGGTGGGATGGGCGGGATGGGGGATGGGAGGGATACTGGGATCCATGGTGGTGGGAAATGGGCACTGGTGGAGGGATGGGTATTTGATCATTGTATAACTGAAACCCAAGCACAAAAATTTGTAAGTCTACAACTGTACCTCATGGTGTTTCACTAATAAAAATTAAAAAAAAGAAATTGGCATTTCACTGGTGCGTGTGGTATAACATACCTTTGAAGAGGTGTGGGTCTGCATTTCTAAATACAATGGTGGAAACCTCCGTTACCTCAATTTTTAGAAGTTCAATTAATTGTATTAATTTTTTTTGTGGGGGGGGAGGCAACCCAGCAGTTCCTAGGGCTACCTTCTGCTCAGGGATCCCTCATGGTGGTGTTCAGAGGATCGTATGTGGTGCTGGGTTAAAACTGAACTCGACCATATGTGAGGTAAATGCCTAACCTTCTCGTACTTTCTGAGATGAATACCTACCCCTCCATGTATCTGAGGTAAATGCCTACCCACCTTGTACTTTCTGAGGTAAATGCCTACCCACCTTGTACTTTCTGAGGTAAATGCCTAACCCCCTTGTACTTTCTGACATGAATACCTACCCCTCCATGTATCTGAGGTAAATGCCTACCCACATTGTACTTTCTGAGGTAAATGCCTAACCCCCTTGTACTTTCTGACTCATTTAATTTCTTTAAAAGAAGCACAGTGTGTTTCTGGCCTCTGCTCTACGTGTGTTATTCTCACTCTTCTAATTGAGTTCATGTTGAAAAACCTGAAACCAGAGTTTAAGTTTTGTAATAATGTTGACTAGTTTCTTGTCATGCTCTGCCATTGTTCCTGCTGAGTGGACTTGACTGGAGAAAAATCATGAGGTGAAGGAGCTACACAACTCTTCATTACTGAGCCTTTGGCAGTCTTGTTTCACACTCTGCAGACCATCTTTCATTCCTTCACTTTCAGATTTCTTTTGCAGTCAAATTCCTAGGACCCTAATTTATAGCATGGAGTCTTGACTTCTGGCTCATTGAGGAAAAAATTGACATCCTGAACCATTATATCCCCAACTGTCTCAGCACGAAGATCTCATTATTAAGGCAT
The DNA here is from genome assembly GCF_029834395.1 of Sorex fumeus. Classification (NCBI taxonomy): domain Eukaryota; kingdom Metazoa; phylum Chordata; class Mammalia; order Eulipotyphla; family Soricidae; genus Sorex; species Sorex fumeus. Next base: position 12,568,286 of record NW_026606132.1, read on the forward strand.
TCCTGTTCATAATCTTCCATGTCAAGCAGCTGACAAACCCTGCTTCTTTTGCTTCTCTCCCACCTATTCCCTCCCTCCCTCCCTCCCTCCCTCCCTCCCTCCCTCCCTCCCTCCCTCCCTCCCTTCCTTCCTTCCTTCCTTCCTTCCTTCCTTCCTTCCTTCCCTACCTCTGTCCCTCCCTCCTTCCCCAAAGTACTGCCAAAACTCTTTTAGAGAACAGTGAACTAAAATGCTTAAGAGTAGCTTTTGCGAAATGACTCAGAAAGAAAGTGATAGATATAGAAAGATTGCATTCATCTGGGGAACATAAAGCAGCAAAGTAGAAGACTAACACCCAAGAATGGCCAAGATTAGTACCAGGAATTTTAATGCATGGCTTGGAGGCCAACCACACATGCTAGGGGAAAAGGGAGCTCAGATAGAGAAGGGAACACCAAATAAAGGGTGTTGGGAGGATCCTCCCAGGATGGGAGAAGCATGCCGAAAGTAGACTATAGACCAAACATGATTGCCACTCAATGCCTCTTTTGTAAACCACAGCACCCAAAAGGAGAGAGAAAACAAAAGGGAAAGCCCTGCCACAGAGGCTGGGTGGGATGGGCGGGATGGGGGGTGGGAGGGATACTGGGATCCATGGTGGTGGGAAATGGGCACTGGTGGAGGGATGGGTATTTGATCATTGTATAATTGAAACCCAAGTACAAAAATTTGTAAGTCTACAACTGTACCTCATGATGTCTCACTAATAGGTAAAGGTAAAGGTAAAGGCCCTCCCGTTGATCGTCGATTTGCTCGAGCGGGCCCAGTAACGTCTCCATTGGAGACTTTGTTGTTACTGTGTCTGGCACATCGAATACTCTCGGTAGCTTGCCAGGCTCTCCGAGAGGGGCGGAGGAATCGAACTCGGGTCGGCCATGTTGGCCGCTTGTAAGGCGAACGCCCTACCGCTGTGCTATCGCTCAATTTTTTAAAGAAGAGTAGCTTTTGGAGTCAGAGATCCTGGATTCAAATCCTATCTGTACTAAATTCTTACCGTTTGATGTCAGAATATGTTTTTTGTTTGGATGCCATGCCCAGCTGTCCTCAGGGCTGACTCCTCGCTCTGCCCTTGGGGATCATTCCTGCTCATTCTTGGGGGACTGGCTGTACTATCTCTCCGGCATTGTGAGTGAGATTTTTAACCTTCTCTGTACCTCTATTGAGGATAGTTTATAGATTCTTCAACTGTAGATAAAGAGGGTGCTGATAGATCAACACCAGGAGGATTACTCCATAGCTTAGAGGCCAGCTGGGTATTCTAGGGGAAAGGGCAGTTCAGATAGAAAAGGGAGCACCAAATAAAGGGTGTCTGGAGGATCCTCCTAGGAGGGGAGATGCATGTTGAAAGTAGACTATGGACTGAACATGTTTGCCACTCAATGCCTCTTTTGCAGACCACAACACCCAATAGGAGAGAGAGAACAAAAGGGAATGTCCTGCCACAGAGGCAGGGTGGGATGGGGGGGATGGGGGGGAGGGATGTTATCCATGGGGGTGGAAAATGGGCACTGGTGGAGGGATGGGTATTTGATCATTGTATAACCGAAACCCAAGCACAAAAATTTGTAAATCTACAACTGTACCTCATGGTGTTTCACTAATAAAAAAAAAAGAGGGTGCTGATAATTGTCTCTTCCTTGTAGGATTTTAAGGGAATTAAGCTGGGCAATATATAAGGTCCTTCAAACTGTGCCTGGGGTGTCCATTTCATTGACCCAGCATTTCCACGTGCCCTGAACCACTCTAGGTTACAGTACTGTCTGGTGTAAACCAGCAATACTCTAGTTCATGTCCCAATCATTTGTCAGTGGTCTACTGGCATATTTCTCTTTATTGGTTTCTCTCTCTGGGCTGTGGCATGTTCTAATTCCCTTTGCATCTAGCAGATGGGTCAGATGCAAACATTAAACATGTACTAAAGGGTGTTTAATGTCTCTTCATTGTCTTGAAAACCATGCTTGCTCAACCCTTTGCCTTGTCTTTTGTTTTTGTTTTAGTTTTTTTTGGTCATAGCTGGTGCTGTTCAGAGGTTACTTCTGGCTCTGCACGCAGGAATTCCTTGTGGCGATGCTCAGGGAACCATAGGGAATGTTGGGGATTGAACCTGGATTGGGTGAATACAAGGCAAGCACCCTACCTGCTGTACTATCTCTCCTGTCCCAATTTTTTCCTTTGCCTTGTCTTATCCTCTCCCTCCCACTTGCCTTTGGACTGAACCAGTTGTATCTATGCCTCCTCATATGTTTTCTTCCCTGTATTGCCAAAGCTACCTTAGAGTACCTTTTACTTTCATTGTACCAAGCTTATTGCATGCCTGTATCTACAAATGGACTTTAAGATTTTTTTGTCTTATTTTTGTGTCACACCCAGTAGTGCTCAGGCTCTTCACTGGTCACTCCTGGCAGGCTTGGGGGATCATGCTGACAATCGAACCTGGTTTAGCTGTATGCAAGGCAAGCAACCTACCCACTATAATATCGCTCCAGTACCGGACTTTAAGATTTGGGGTGGGCTGAAGGTAGTGCCACCGGGTGACTCCCATCTCAGCGCTTGGGGGTTGGTCCGGACTGTGCGCAAGAGACCATATGGGGCCAGGGATTGCACCCAGGCCTGCCACATGCCAAGCATGTGCTCAGCCTATAGAGCCATCTCTCCAGCCAGATCTGAGAGTTTCATAAAGTCAGGTAGTATAGACTTGTCACATTTGTGTTTCTGGGCTGGAGCGATAGCATAGCGGGTAGGACGTTCGCCTTACAAGCGGCCAACATGGCCGACCCGAGTTCGATTCCTCCGCCCCTCTCGGAGAGCCTGGCAAGCTACCGAGAGTATTCGATATGCCAAACACAGTAACAACAAAGTCTCCAATGGAGACGTTACTGGGCCCGCTCGAGCAAATCGACAATCAACGGGAGGGCCTTTACCTTTACCTTACCTTTATTTCAGAAACCAGCTAGCAGCGAATGAGTCCAAGTATTTGTGGAACACACAAGTGTGGAAATGGGTGACATCCCCAGGCGTCTTCTCATTTTAATTTCATTTCAAAATGTAAATGGCAGTTTTTGTGTGTGGCTGGATTCTCATGGGCCAGCCCAGCCATGGAAAATGATCTCATGCCTAGCATCTGATTTTGGTGATAATGTAGAAGCTTCTGGAGAGCGCATTACAATGCATGCACCTGGCCCTCTCCCCTGAGAACTAGAACTCATTAAGGGCAAGGAAAGGTCCGACAATCCAAACGTTTTGTCCCCTGGGGATGAGATGCTAACCAAGGTTAGGACTTGCAGATTCTCGCGAGTCTAGCTCCTTCCCTTTTTAGATGGAGAAAGCAAGGACCCTCTCACAGGGAGATTACGTGGTTCCTCCAAGGTCACCTGGCCTGTTGGTGGAAGCGCTGGCATGCACTATATTAGTGTCTCTATGCACAGTGTGCCCAGAACAATTCCTCTTTTCCCCTGCATTTTTTGTGGGAGTTCAGTAAGAGAAGGCCTAGTTTTGTTTTGATTTAGGTGAGTAACAGTAACAACAAGTCTCATCATGGAGACATTACTGGGTCCGCTCGAGCAAATAAATGAACAACAGGAGGACCGTGACTGTGACCGTGACTGAGTAAGGGTAGAAACTTGAAGATCCTTGTACTGTCCCATACACCCTGTCAGCCACTGTAGCAAGAGCCACAGGGTCTGCACTCTCTCCTGGCTTTGTCACTCAAAGGTTGTGTGACTGGGGCAAATAACATCACTGTCTGCATTCTGAGTGTCTTCCGTTGTGTAACAGACATTATCAGATCCCCCCTGTTGAATTAGCAGAGTTCCCAGTTGGCCTGCGTGTTCATTTTATCCCTGCAGCCTGTGGCAGGCGTGCCAGCAAATGAGCAGAAAAGGAATGAGTGAATGAATGAATGAATGAATGTGTTTTGCACTTGAGGAAGTGTTTGCTGCATGCACACTTTTATTAACGATTAATCCCAAGAGCCAGCTGCTGCGACCACTTAGCCTTGATAAGACTTGATTTAGAATGGCCCCGTCCCCATTCCAGCCACCTCCCCAGACCTTTGTTTCTTGAATGTAAGAAAAGGACAACTTTCCCTGACCAGTCAGTCTGCAAGATGGCCAGAGAGCCAGCTAATTTGATCGATTCTATGCCGAAAACAAAACACAAAGGCCAACAAGGCCAACAAGGATTGAGCATTGTGCTTCCAAGGCAGCCAAGTGGCTCAGCGCCTTTGCCCAGAGCTTTGCCATGGCTGTTCACGCACGGGCTTGGCGTGATGGACACACAGCTAGCCTTTCACTTTGCACAAAATGGCTTATTTTCGTCTCTGAAATGGCAGCCACGTGGGAGCCCCGGGTGGCTGGGGAGCAGGCGGCCGAGGTCCAGCTGGTTGACAGTCACGGAGCTCCTTGAGCTGCCGTAGGGAGGTGGGGGTCCGAGGCATTTCCAGTCCCACCCTCGAATCAGGACCCGCCGACTCGACAGCTATGAACATGCAATTAGTCTTTGTGTGTGCACAAAAGGGAGCTTGACCCTTGCCCATCTTTGATTGGCATGCTCGGAGCTCCTTTACCTAAGGCCCGCTCCGAGGCGCGCAGCGTCTTGTGCCTGCACCTGCCTTCAGTTCTCTTTGTGACGGTCTCACAGAGCATCCGGCCCAATCCCTAACCAGGTTGCGCGCAAGCGGGAATCACGCAAGCCCAGTGTGTTGATTTCCCGTTCTGTACGGGGAGGTGGCGGGGGAGGCGGTGGGAGGGGGGTGTGAACCTGTGATCCGACTTTAGGGTAATTGCTGAGCCCCCAAACACTTAGCAGGAGCCCAAAGAACTGGTTTTTCTTAATAAATGAACACTTTGCTTGCTTTCAAAAGCAGACCTCCCATGCCATCGCAAAACAAGCTGCGTGCACTGAGCTTGATATTTCTCTCCCAGTTCACCTGCTTTCTTAGCAACACAGAAACTTCGGAGTTCTTTGAAAGACAATTGCTATGAAAGACCTGCAATTACCGCGGTCAGAAAATTTCTTTCTCGGCCAGGCCTTCCAAGATACCCGAGAGTGGTGATTAGCAAGCCTGAATGAGTTCGAGTCTGCGGCACGGGACTGCGTTTTTGAATGAATGTTTTTCGAGGAGCCTGATTTGTTTTTGAATCACCCTCATTTCTTGCTCCCCAGGCCGAAACGCGCCCCGCTATAGGAGAATAGACTATTCATCTATGGCACTTGGGGAAGAACTTCAAAATGTATCCGGTTTGGAAGGAGAGCCATCTCGAAATCCCCCATATGCAGAGACAATGTGCGAAATGGTTGGAAAACAACAGCTTCCCTGATCGGTTCAACAATTGATAAATGGTTGAAAAAGAATAGCGACCCTTGTGCAGCTTCTGCAGCAGGGCAAGCAGCTGATTTATGCATGTTTTTCTCTTTCTCGCCCTGAAAACATCAAGAAACTTGGGTCTTTTTGTGCCTCTGTAAGAGAATTGATCCTTGGGGATACTTCATTGGGGGAAGCTCAGGTCTGCTCTGCAGCTGAGAGGCAAAGTGGGCCTTGGTTTATTATTTTTAGGGCACGTTGTGCAGACCTTTAGAAAACAAACAACAAAACCCCCAAAGCACACGCTCGGTCTTACAGAGCCCAGGCAGTTCCTTTTTCCTTTCACAGTCATCACCTTGGGTGCCCAGATGGCCTCAGCCACGCCACGACACTTAAGTGTCCGTTAACGTGCTGCTGTGGAACTGACTCACACACCACATCGCAACACCCACCTCCTTATTCACACAGGACAACCTGTACCTGCTTGGCAGTGCCCAGTTCCATTGGGTGCTTTCTTCCTGACCTCCCGTCTTATTGGGGTGTTCACACAAATCACCAGGCTCTGACATCAAGGACTTGCCGCCTTTGAGGATATTCGGGAGACGGTGCTTCTAGTTCTGGAGGTGGTTGGAATATAAGTGCTCCCAGAGTACTTGCGATGCCAGGGCTGCCCTACCTGGGTCTGCTTCCAGCCTTTCTCTGAATACTCTGGTGTGCTCAGGGAGCTATGGAATGATAAAGAGGCATTGGCCCCTCGCCAGGACACTCTTCGAGCTGGAATCCCTTTGCCACCACTTTATTAGCTACATACCTCTGGGAAAGTTCCCGAGCCCCTCTAATCAAAGTTGTCTGGCCTATAAAATGGAGATAATAAGGATATCTACCGGCGCAGGCTTGCTGTTTGGATTGAATAGTCATCTGTGAAATACCCCAGGTACAGAATAAGTGCTCAATAAATGTGAGCTTCCTGCATTCACCCAGCTGTTGACAGGTGTGCGGAAGCAAAGTCTTCCGTTTTCGAATTCCGCCTGTCTTTGCTGGGCTTCACAGGCTGGTAGTGGGCCCTTTAAGAGCACCTTCCTCAAGTGACAAGGTAGAGTTCTAAAGCAAAGGCAAATGGAACTGCAGTAATGGGCACAGGCCACTGGGACAACCTGTCAAGAAGTGGGTGGCTTAGAGGTGGGGGACAGCAGAGCTCCAGCATTTGAGACTCAGCTTGAGCCCCTCGGACACATAGCATAACCCCCAATTTCCCCCTTGCCCTCGAATGCAACGTTTTCATCCTTTCCAAAGAAGTTTCTAAGGAAGTCTGCATCCACTTCGGTGCTCTGACTTCCATTATGCTAGACCAGGAAAATAGCCCCGGCTTCATCCTTTCTCTTCCAGTGCACCATCAGCAGTGTGTGTTTCTGCTATAGCATTTAGTGAAAATTGCCTTGTCTGGGAGTTAATTTTAGCTCTACCTATTCTTGACACCAAGTTCTTTTAAGAGCTGGGCTCCACATATTAATCGGGGGGCGGGGGGATTTAGTCATAGGAAGCCCTCAATTAGTGCTTATGAGGTTGTAAAATACGTAACCAGAGAGAAAAATCCGAATCATATAAAAAGCCTCGGGAGCCAAGTAGAAAGCTTCCCAGTGAATTATATTCTCTGTTTTTTTCAAAGCCATCCTCTTGCAAAAGTAAATTGAACTACTTCACAAGTCCAGACCCTGTTGATTTAATGTTATCCGGACATGATGTGCTTGCCTGATTACTTAAGCAAGTATAGCTATTTTAATCCCCCGCTGGACCTCTCCCCATCACTGGAAAGAAAAGGAGGCCAAGAAACCATCTTCTGTTAGTTAATACCTCAAAATATGCAAACACCATGAAAGCCTTTAGAGGGGTGGGGTGGGGGGGGCGAAAGCCTGCACACAGGCAAGCAGAACAATGGGTTAATGTGCATAAATGTCTGTCCTGTAAAGTCAACTGAGGAAACTAATAATCCGAGCTTTTATTTTGAATCACGGAATTGTCATGCTTTGCAAATGGGGTATAATTGAGGGGAAATAATTGAAAAAGACTTTGGAAATATTGTGGGTGAAATTCAGCCCAGGAAAGAATAGAGAGAATAGCAGAAAAATGTAAAATATTCCAGGCAACCTTTCTTCTGCCTGTTCGACGGTGTTATTTATATCTGTGTACTTCCGTCGCTAATTACCAAGCATAGTGAGAGGGAAGATGGAGTGATTAGGTTCTATAGTGTGTCCAAGGGAACAATTTGTTTGGCGTAAGATGAAAGCATCTTGTCATGTGTTTAACTCTGCGTTATATAACAATATACAAGTTATAGAGAAAACACGATTTGCCTATGCTCCCATGAAGTGGGATATCTGGGTGTCTGATTCTTTCCTACCTGGCCTGTGCGGTTGATCCAAGACTCACCCCCGACGTGAGGTCATCAGGGCTTCCACCGGATTTAAGATAGAATGCTATCAACATTTGGAGGAGTGAGTTGGGCTGTGTTGATTCTTTGCAAGGATTAGTTCTGCAATTTCATAATCGTTAAATCTTCCAGTCTGATGATAAAAGGCAAAAGCAGGATGCTGATAATGATAGACGCAATTCCCCATCATAAGGTTGAAGTAGCAGTAGCTTTTCATGCCATGGATCCGGGCCCAGACGTGGATCGGCAAACCTATAACTTTGATGAGCGTCAGGCTGGCACACGGAAGCTTATTCAACACTGGGAAACCAGTCTCAGAGAACCAAAGGATGACAAATTTGAGTAAGCAGGAGCTGGGTCCTCCATTTTTTAAAGGAGGAGCTGGTTTATATAACTCTGTGGTGAGCTGAAACTACTAATTCCGTTGAGATGACGGAGCAAGAAAGCAAAAACTTTGCTTCGAAGGCAGCAAAAAAAGACAACTAATGTGTTTGGTTAATGCTTATTCCTGTTAGTGGGACACATATTATATTTCAGGGGATGAGGACACAGCAAAGCCGTTAGCCTTGCCTCATTTATTATATATTTTTTGGTCAATAGCATCCACTGATCGTCTTTGTACAGAATGTTTGCAAATATTCCTGACTGAATACCTCCCCCTCTCACCCCTGAGAAATCCGTTTGAAGTGTATGAACCCAGTTGCATTTCTTCTCCTCTGGATTTGTTGCAAGGTAAAAGTAGGAGAATCTTTAAGGCAGGATGAAAGTTCTGTGCTATGCTTTATGCACATTGGTACATTATATGGGACTTGGGTCAGTGCAGGATAGTAGACTCATGTGATACAAGCATTGTCCTTTTAGGAGGGGGCAGGAGACTCTCCCAGCAGTGCTCAAGGGGCCCATCTATCTATGTGCTCACGAACGACACATAGTGAAACTCAGGGGTGCCTTGCGTGGTGCTGGGTTTTTAGCTTCTGCTACATGCTAGGCAAGTGTATTAACCTTTGTACGCTCTCTCTCTGGCTCTTGATGATATGCTTTTTTTAATTGAATCATTGTGAGACACAGTTACAAAGCTTTCCTGTTTGAGTTTCATTCATACAATGATCAAACACCCATCCCTCCGCCAGTGCACATTTTCCACCACCACTGATCCCAGTATCCCCCCTCCACCCCACCCCTCCCCTTGCCTCTATGCCAGACAATTTCCCTCTTACTCTTTCTCTACTTTGGGGCATTACGGTTTGCAGTACAGATACTGAGAGGCCATCTCTCGATGATATTCTTTAAAGCACTGAAGATTTCATTTTTGACAAGATGTAGCTGATGTCTTTGCTTTTCTTACTTACAGGAATAGTGCAGTTTTATTTACTTATCTTTTATTGTGGGGGTTCGCAAGTCTGGAGTCCCTCCTGGTAATACTCAGCCTACCAGGCTGGGAAGTTCAATGTGAGGGCCTGAGGATGCAGTGCTACTCAGTGCTGCAGAGCTGGAGGCCCCCAGAACTCACTCTGGTGCTCCGGACTCTCCAGGGCTCCATCCAGCATGGGTTGGCGGGGGCGGGCCCGTGATGCCGGGGTTCCAGCAGAGCACACATCCCTGAGCGCTCGGCTATCTCCCCGGGACCAGACACCACTGCATTAAATAAAAGAGCAACTTCCAGGAAGGGCCACCGGTCATTGGGGTCCGCTAGGGGTTAACATGTGGTTGGAATCCTCAGGCTTGAAATATGGACTTATCTTTAATCCTATTACTGGATTTAGATAATGTTTCAGCATTAGATAATCATTATCTAGTTGCCAACAATTCCGTTGCTAACATGGTATATAGATAGGGGCGGGAGGTGAATGAAAAGACTGTCACCTCTGGCTCTCGGTTTCCAGTGCCCTCAAATTGCAGGAATCAAGTAGAAAGCAGGGGCCGGCCCAGAGCAAAGGCATTTGGCTGTGTGTAAAATCAGCTTTGAATTCAAGGGTTGATTTTGTACCATTTAAACCTTTGGCCTTAATTTGAATCCAATTTGCATTTGAAAAATCAAGAGGGCATCCCTGTAGAAGAACTCTAGAGCAACATTTTAAGTGGCAAAAGTGGTGAAAAATTGAAGACAGCTTGGAACCCAGGCAAAAGTCACAGAAGCTGCTGGGCATAAAACAGGGCTGTGAGTTTGGAGTTTTTCAACTTAGTTTGTGCTCGTGTTGGCCAGCTTGCATAGTTTTCTGCAAGGCCTTCTTGGGGGGGGGGGGGGCGGGGAGGGGCTCTCTCTGCCAATGAGCACTGGGCTCAGAGAATCTTCAACTTTCACAGTGGGGAGGCATCTGGAAAGTCATCTCATCCAGCCCCCCAGTCCTCTTTCAAATCGGTTTTCCAACAATGCCTGGAATGTGGCAGGGAAAATGCCAGTAGGAACGCGGAGGGGACAGGCACCTCTGTGCTGCTACAGAGGCTAAAGGCAGGGCGAGAAGGGCCTTGGGGTTGGGGGTTGAGTGAGAGCCAAATAAACAGGCTCTTCAGTGTGCCGTGAACAGAGACAGCGGGTTGTGCAATGAGGCTTTCTACAGCTGGCCCAGTATGCCTAATCCTTCCCTTCTCAGGTCCCTTGGCATCGTCTGACTTCCACTCCGGCCACTTTGTCTGTTCTCTGTGAGCCTGTCTGTGTGATCTCACATAGAACTCCATGGCCCCAGTCATGGGGAGTCTCTCCTTGCCGAGCTCTGGACCTCAGAGACTTAGCTGGGCAGGATTGTGGTCATGCTACAGAGATCCCGGGTGTTCGGGTGAGTGAGGTTGATTCTTGGCATCGCTCATTCCCAACTGGAAAGTTCCTAATTCATTTTGGGGGCTTAGTTTCGACAGCACGCAGGGCTTCCTCCTGGCTCTGTGCTCAAGCGTCACTCCTGGCTGACTTGGGGGGCCATGTGGACTGCTGGGGATCAAACTTGGTCAACCACATGCAAACAATAGTCTTACCCGCTGTACTACTGCTCTAGCCCCATAGAATTAGCTTCGGTTCTGTGGCCTTGGACTAGTCACTCACCCTAGATGTCCTCTGAAGCTGAGAGCAGAAATGTGCTTCTTCGCTCATCTAGTTCTAAGGCTGTGAGCACTAAGCAGAGTGCCGGGTGCGTAACACAAAAAAAGTGTTCATTGCAGCTTGGACGAGTAGACTTTAAGCAGTGTTTGCTGGGATGATTTGCACAGGGTGCAAGGAAAAGGCTTGGGCCTCTAGCTTGCTACTAAAGCCAAAGTGCTAAAGCTGTGCTTAATTCGAGAGTGTCCAAGCGTTGACTTACTGGTCATAGTTAGCCAAGCCATTCAAGTTCAGCTAACTTGATTACCAACATATCACTCTGTTGAGATGCAGACCTGTATGATTTTCTTTTCCTGTTGCTTAATCTGGGGTCACGGTCACAGTCCTCCCGTTGTTCGTCGATTTGCTTGAGCGGGCCCGGTAACGTCTCCATCATGAGACTTGTTGTTACTGTGTTTGGCATATCGAGTACGTCACGGGTAGCGTGCCAGGCTCTGCCGTGCGGGCGAGATACTCCTGGTAGCTTGCCGGGCTCTCTGAGAGGGGCAGAGAAATTGAACTCGAGTCGGCCATGTTGGCTGCATGCAAGGCAAACGCCTTTCCGCTGTGCTATCGTTTAATTGACCTGGGGTAAGAGGTCAATTAAAGAAAATTCAGGGCCACACCCAGCTATGCTCAGGGGTTACTCTTGGCTCTGTACTCAGGGATCACTCTTTTTTAAAAATTTTTATTAGTGAAACACCATGAGGTACAGTTGTAGACTTACAAATTTTGTGCTTATGTTTCAGTTATACAATGATCAAGTACCCATCCCTCCACCAGTGCCCATTTTCTACCACCACAGGTCCCAGTATCCCTCCCACCCCCCATCCCGCCCATCCCACCCTGCCTCTGTGGCAGGGCATTCCCTTTTGTTCTCTCTCTCCTCTTGGGTGTTGTGATTTTCAAAAGAGGCATTGAGTGGCAATCATGTTCGGTCTATAGTCTACTTTTAGCATGCTTCTCCCATCCTGGGAGGATCCTCCCAACACCCTTTATTTGGTGCTCCCTTCTCTATCCGAGCTCCCTTTTAAGAGTGATCCCTGTAAACTTTGGTACATTTACAGGGATCACTCTTGAGGGTCTAACTAGGAATAGTATTGACCTCTGGGGCCCTAGGATCGTTTGTTGCTGGCAGCACGGCAGGGTGCGCTGTTACTGTGTTGGGTGCCAGGGATCGAATTCTGGTCAGCTGTTTGTAAGGCCTTCACCCCAGTCTGTCTCTCTGGCCCCAAAGCTGTGTGGGGAGGAGCTTGAGGGTCACAGAGTGACATAGCAGCACAGAGGGCGGCACCATTGTCACCCCGGAGACTTTTCAGAAACTTCCTGGCGGAAGTGCCTCCAGATTTGAGTCTTGAGAGAAAAACCAAGTTAGTAGATGAAACCATGGTTGGGCATCAAGCCCAGTTACAGGGACTGCTGTGTACCCAGGCTGAGTTGCATAGCCGGTGGAGTAGGTGAGGAGGGGAGCAGAGTGAGGTGGATGATAACAATAGGCAGAGTAATTCATAAAAATTAAAAGTTACATGCTATATCATTAGCACAATGATTGATACATGGTGACTGATATGTTGTTACCTGCTATGGTAATATAATTTCCATGGTCTATGATTATTTCATAACTGTATTAGCACAGAGGTAGGGCATTTGCCTTGCACACAGCCAGCCCGGCTGAGCTGAGTTCAATTCCTCCGCCCCTCTCAGAGAGCCTGGCAAGCTACCGAGAGTATTCAATATGCCAAACACAATAACAAGAAGTCTCACAATGGAGACGTTACTGGGCCCGCTCGAGCAAATCGATGAACAACGGGAGGACAGTGTTTGACAGTGGACAGTATTATTAATCATCGATCATATGTTGTGATGAACATGTTAATAGAATATATAGTATCATTTTCATAGTAGCATACACTTCCTGTGTTTCCAAACATGGTATCCACAACTGAACAGTTGCTTTTCAGTTAAAGTGGCAAAACTGAGCCAGGGAGATGACTCTAAGACTAGAGTACGTGCTCGCCAAGCGGAAGGCCCCGGGTTCAGTTCTCAACACTGCATGTTTCCTGAGCACTACTGACATGGGACCTTGAGCACTGAACTGGAATTCTCCTTCCCCAGGCACTGCTGGGTGTGATCCAAAAGCTGAAAAAAAAATGATGAAACAGGGCCAGAGCAGCTAGGGTGCTTGTCTTGCACACAGCCAGCCTGGGTTCAATCCCCGGCACCCCATACATTCCCCCGAGCCCACCAGCAGTGAGTGCAGACCCAGGAGGAGTAAGCCTTGAGCTCTATCGGTGTGGTCCACACACAAACAAACAAACAATCAAACAAACAAACAAAAGAGATGGAACAGTAAAGGTAAGCGTTCCAAATTAGAGTGAGCACAGCCCACATAGCGAGGTCCTAAGTAGTGAAGGAGACTATGCAATTTTCATGGAATCATTTAATTTTCCGTAACTATTCCCCATATCCAGATCAGGCCACTGAGCTCCCGAGAAATTGAATTCATTAGCTTCCGAGCACATCAATAGTGAAGTCCCAGGTGGGATTTGAACCTGGAAATTGCTTCTTGAGCACTGGGCTCCTGAGAGGCAGCTGTTTGCTCTTGGTGCCTGTTAGGCAGGGGCTGCCGGGGGACAGGAATGCCACCTTTGTTAGGCGGGATTGCCCGGCCACTCACGCAGACTCTGGCAATTCTTCCTGGAATGAGACTGGTTAGAGTAAAGGCCTATTGACCCAGTGGACGGTGACCTCAACACAGAGTTAAAAACTGGTTTGTCTTCAAGAGAATCATCCTGGGCGCAAGTTGAGAGGGTTCAGAAAACGTTATTGGGCAGAGACTGCATTCAGGAGAAACCCCAGGGTCCCGCAGAATCTTTTCAGAACACTGAAGCCTCTCCTAGCCTGAGTAAACAGCATCGCAAATTGGGTTCCAACGCCAGTGGCAAGCTCTTTGTACAAACAAGCTCAATCTTCCTTCCAGGCGCTCAAAAGCCAATTTCCTTCCCGGCCAAGTGTGCGCGGCTGAAGCGAGGTTGCATCCTGCTGTGTCTTCAGCTCCATTTGGTTGACACCTCCTGCCTTCTGTTCCTCGGAGATGCCGCGTGCCTCTGGCTGTGTGCCTTAACCTCTTGTCTTCCTCTGCTCGTCTGTCCTACGGAGCTATTTCCACACACCTTTCCTGCCTCACTGGTTTGTGGGGAGCAAAGCGTCATTGTCCCAACACACACGAGGGGTGGTAGCTCGTCACCTGTGCAGACACTTGAACACTTCTTCAGGCCAGGAACATCCACCTTCTTCCCTTGGGGCCCCGAGATGGGGAGAGTCTGTTAGTTCTGCTGCCTAATTTCTTTCTTTCTTTCTTTCTTTCTTCTTTTTTTTTTTTTGCTTTTTGCTTTTTGGGTCACACCCGGTGATGCTCAGGGGTTACTCCTGGCTCTGCATTCAGGAATTACTCCTGGCAGTGCTTGGGGGACCCTATGGGATGCCAGGGATCGGACCCAGGTCAGGGTCAGCTGCGTGCAAGGCAAATGCCCTACCTGCTACGCTATTGCTCTAGCCCCCTCTTCTGCCTTGTTTCTCAGGGGCCATTTTGGGGCTCGTGGCCGTCATTTCATTAGGCCTCAGCAGCTGCTTCTTTCTTTCATATTGTTATGATTTTCACTTTATAGAGTTTCTGGAGTGTCCTTCACTCTCCCCTCCATTCTCCTTTAGAAAACGGTGCCCCTGGCTTGTCTTCCGAGTTCTTAAGGAGTAGAGCAAAAGGCCCAAGCAGGGCTGAGCAGACTTCTTTCACGGGTGCAGAGGAGAACACTAATGGCAGTAATTAATTGCGGGTGGGGGCTGGCCATTGTCAACGGGGGACAAGTGAGTGAGTCGTGGTATACAGGCTGACCTCCTCACCTGGACAGACGCTGAGGACACCTGCTCTGATCATTAAGGCCCTTTGCCCAATGGATGGAGCCCGGCTGCCGCCGCTGGTGGAGTAAACAAAGCCCAGCATTTAGTGGCTGGAGTGCAGGGATGAATAGAATTCAACTCTTTGGCCCGGCCTGGCCCAGGCAGCTGCTGACGCGAAGGAGTTTCCAATGAACGTGTTTCTATTTAGCGAGGGTATGTTTTGATCGTATCTGAAGAGAAGCATGAGGTGGCTCCCCCTTTGGAAAACAAACTCATTGTGTCCTGTCATGTTGTCTGGTGGTGGGAAGCCGGACCCATCCACAACAACGCTTCCACAGAAAGACTTCTTTTCTTGCTTCAGTGTGGGATGGGCAACGTTTCTCTATAGAAGCACAGCTGGTGGGTTTTTGTTCGTGTGTTTTGTTTTTGACAGAATCACTTGGTAAGTGACTTCGTGGGATCCTTCAGGGAAACCCCGAGGCTCAGAAGTAGACTTTATTTTTGGCTTTTTGGGTCACACCTGGTGATACAAAGGGTGATACAAAGGGGTTAGTCCTGGCTCTGAACTTAGGAATTACTCCTGGTGGTGCTCAAGGGACCTTATGGGATGCTGGGAATTGAACCCAGGTCGGTTGCGTGCAAGGCAAACACCCTACCCACTGTGCTATCGCTCCAACCCCCAGAAGTATACCTTTTGTTGGGAGTCTCCACCTAACCTTTTGGGCCCCGTCTTCCTTTGGATGGCCGCAGGGTGGCTTTTTCCCAGAGGTTGGATAGAAGGGGGGATGAGGTGTTCTGTGGTACAGTTTCAAGGCTCTAGGGAGGCAAGGGCTGGTGGACCAAGTGACAGTCCACAGCAGTTTTGGGACTGAACCATTTGCATTTCCATTCAGGTCATGCCGTCTCGGCCAGGCTGTTGACTTAGCACTGTTTTGACTTGGCTGGCTTTGACTCTTCCATTCAGGCTTTAGAAACATCATTGAGTTAACAGGCCACACACCAATTCACCCTTCTCCCTCCCTACTCTTCAACCCCTTTGTGTTCGATAAGGAGGCCTTTCCCTGTTACAAAAAGGTAGCGGGCCAAAGTTTCCATGGGCCTGGTGCCCCTTATACTACCCCCAATTTAGTCTTTGTGCAGGGCTGCTTTTGTTTCCCTCCAAGAATTAAAAGTTAATTGATACCTCAAATGAATGTTGGTCACAAAGCATTTCACCATCCAGTGCAGTCCTGCATCCCATTAGATTAACCCTCTGCTGCAGTTCATTGTAAATAAACATCCCACAACAGGAAAAAAAGCTTACCTACCTGAAGCATTGTATTCACTTGGGTTCTGCAGTGGGGCTCAAATTCTATGACAATGTCACTGGGTTAATTAATTTAGATTAATGACTCTTGGAATTCTGTTTTCCTTGGCCTTCCCTATTTGTCACAGACTGCTGAACAAGTGTTTCCAAATGTCTGAATTTATCAGATTGTCCCGAGTTCTTCCAGAGATGGGTTGGCATCTCAACCTTCGACCTCTAATTGCAGTACTGCAAACCCTCCTAAATGAAGCAAATGTTGGCTTCTGATGGCGTAATTCAATGCCTATGAACTTTATCTGAAGATTATTCCTCTGATAGGAGTTTCTTTTGAGAGCACTAGGATTTTCCCCTCAATATGGAAGAAAACATTTCCATGAGGTCAACTGGAGGCATAGAAAAAATGGCTTAATTAGGTCAAGAAATAAATACACAGAAAGAATGAGCATTAGGCTGCTGTTCTTAACACAGGTGTGGACAGGGTCCATACTCATCAGAAGAACATGGATATAGGAATGTTCTGGAATACTGCGGCTGAGAGGAGAATAATCTAGGTGCTAAGCAAATGTCCCACATGTACTACTGTTTGTTCATTTCAGCTAAGGGACACAAATGCAATTTTTTTGTTACCCTTAGAAGAATAGGCTTTCTTTTTTCTTTAAGTTTGGCTAATTAATACAGTCGTGTGTTGGAGGGGCTTGGCGGATATTTAATATATACATAATCAGCTCCCTATTTCTATTTGAGATAGTCCCTCCTGCCAGTTCATGCTTCTCACATATCTTGGAGTATCAAAGTGAAGCCATCGCTTTTCCAAAATGCCAATCAATACCTGACAAAGTGCGCAACAGGATTAGTCATTGGGCAAATAAAAATCAACGACACTGAGATATTCTTACATCCCTACTAGAGTGACTGTTACCCAAAAGGCAGATAATAACAAGTGTTGGCCAGGCTGTGAAGAAACTCGACCCCCTTATATTGCTGGTGAGAGTGGGCAATGGGACGGGCACTTTGAAAAACGGACTGGCAATCCTAAAGGATGAACGGGGTTATCAAGGGGTCCCAATATCCCACTCTTTTGTTTGACTTTTGGGGTCACACTCAGTGACACTCAGGGGTTACTCCTGGCTCTGCATTCAGGAATTACTCCTGGTAATGCTAAGGATGACTGGAGCAATATCACAGAGGGTAGGGCATTTGCCTTGTATGCGGATGACCCAGGTTCGATTCCTTCGTCCTTCTCAGAAAGCCTGGCAAGCTACCAAGAGTATCCCGCCACACAGCAGAGCCTGGCAAGCTCCCCGTAGCATATTTTATATGCCAAAAACAGTAACAAGTCTCACAATGGAGACATTACTAGTACCCACTTGAGCAAATCAATGAACAACGGGAGGACAGTGCTACAAGTGCACAGTGCAATGCTAGGGATGACAGGGGTCGAACTTGAGTTGGCCATGTGTAAGGCAAATGCCTTATCTGCTGTACTATCGCTCCAGCCTCCATATCCCACTCTTATTTCTTGCCCCACGAGAATGGAAAACATGGCTATTTAAAACATCTGTACACAAATGTTTCTGGCAATATTATTCCTCATGAGAGCCAAAACCATGGGAACAACCCAAATGTTGTCCTCTGAATAAATGGCTAAATAAAATGTCTATTGTTACCATAGAATATTATTCAGCCAAGAGGAAAAGGACTGGTCCATGCTCTCAAATAGGTGCGTCTTGAACACATTATGCTAACTGAATGAAACCAGACATAAAATGGTCTAGACAGAAGGATTCCGCTTACATTAAATATCCATAAACAGGTAAATGCGTTAAGGCAGAAAGATGCATGTCTGAAGGGCAATATTGTATGGTTGGCCAAGATGACTAAAGGTAGAGTTTCCTGGTGAAGGGAGGAGTAATGACAAAATTCTACAATTGACTGTGTGATGGACGTGGAGCTCTATGGATCTACTAAAAGCCCTTGAATTGTACACTTAAATGGGAGCCATGTATGGGTAAATTATAGCTCATAGAAGCTTTTAAAAATTTCAAAATCACAATTTTGGACTTGGAGAAGTAATCTCTTACTTACAACATTCAATATCATAAGAAAGACTAAAATAAACTCCAAACAGGATAACCACTTACGATTTCCCATGAAATGGGTCCTCAAGAGCTTACACATGACTGAGTGGCTCAACAGTTAGAGTACTTTTTTCTTTTGCCTGCATTCAGAGGAGGAAAACCTATCGGCTTTTTGGCTGATGGGATGGTGGAAGGGAAAGTTGGTGGATTGCATATCTCAGCCTTACCAACAAACAGACTCTTTGAATTGCAATCAGTTTTGTCAAAGATCTAAACTGGCAATGAGAGACACTAAGATGTGCGTGCCAGGGGGCTTAATTATACAACAAATTGGGTGTTTCATTTTGAAAGGAGATTTCTCACTTGTGCTGTATTGCTGAATATTTAAGCTGGTAGAAATATCATGCCCTTCTTTCGTGGAAGACCTGTGTCTTGCTCAGAAAAATGAGCGGTGCTGTCACTTGGGCATAGATGCTGAAAAGAGAGTGGACACAGATCTTGGTTTTCTCCCAGTGATAATGGTGACTGACGTTTTGGAATTCCTTTTCCCCTCACTATTTAAAGACCATGGTTTACAAAGTTGTCTGTGATGGTTTGTTAAAGGCATTCAATATTTCAACACCAATCCCACAACCATTGTCACTTTCCCTCCATCACGGTCTCCATTTTCTCGACCACCCCTCAAGCTTGTCCCCAGAGCAGGCCCACAATAATTTATTTTATATTGCTTTTTGCTATTAAGAGGTGAATGGAGTGATCAATAAATATTTCGATAGAATAAAATTTGTGAAAATTGTTGTATCTCACCATGGGGATGTTAAATCCTTGTCTGAGGCTTTATTAAGTTGTTAATGCAATTTAAGCCTTCTGTGTTAATGTTTTTGTTAGTCAAGATCAGTTAACTTCTCATACTATCACTCTGGCCCTTGGCAACTGGATTTCTCTTTGGGACTCAAATTTGGATCCTATGAAAAGTGCCTTGCTTCCTTCATTTAAATGTACTTGTTCCTAGCCGTCCTGATAGATATCCTACAATGCAGAGGCCAGCCCCCTTGACCAAGAATTAGCCACTCCAAAATATCCATTTTTCCCAACTTGAAGAAACATGGGCTTGGAGTACATGAGGACTTGTCCCCATGGAGGAACACAAGGGGAATAAAACAGAAGCACACTAATGTAAGTCAGACCATTGCCACAACTGTAAGTCATTCATCAACTTTCTTGCTAGGGGGTTTAAGAGATAGTATGCTTGCCTTACACATAGCATGCCCTGGTGAGGATCCTCTGAGCCCCACCAGGAGTGATTCCTGAGTAGAGAGCCTGGAGTAAGCCAGGAGCACCGCCAGTGCCAGGTGTGGCTCACGTCCTCCCAAATAAGCCAGATATTCTCAAAATTTTCCCTCTGTGTGTCTGTCTTTGGCTAGAAACACTCTGAGAGCTGCTAGCATCAGAGTTGCTCCTTTCTTATTAACTGAGTCACTGAACTGCACTTGCACTGGGTCAGAGAAAAGAGGGTACCGTATTGCTCCAACTACCCATGTAGAAAGGGTTTTGTTTTCCTGGATGATAGAAATATGTTTCAAATCTTTAATGAATTTGGGAGTCACTTGGATATAGATTGTCACTGGTATAACTTTGTGTGTGTGTGTGCTCGGGGGTGGAGGATGCCTGCTATTAGAGATCAATCCCAGAATCTCACACATCGAGACACAAGATTGGCCATTTGGCTACATTCCTTGCCTCTAAGAAAACTTCTTTTGGCTTTCTGGGTCACATGGGTGATGCTTAAGGGTTGCTCCTGGTTCTGCAGTCAGAAATTACTCCTGGGAGCACTCAGTAGACCATACGGGATTCCAGGGATTGAAACTGGGTCAGCCACATGCAAGACAAATGCCCTACCCGCTGTAGTATTGCTCCAGCCCTACTGAGAGAACTTTTGAAGCTGCCCCTAGGCATAGTTATTATAACCCAAGTGTTACAGAATGGTTTTTATATCATCGTAATAATTTGAGAAGGTATTTTTTTCAATTGAATCACCATGAGATACAGTTACAAAGCTTTCGTGTTTGAGTTTCAGTCATACAGTGATCGAACATCCATCCCTCCACCAGTGCATATTTTCCACCACCAATGTCCCCAGTATCCCCCCTTCCCAGACCTCCCCCTGCCTCTATGGCAGACAATTTCCCCCATTCTCTCTCTCTCCTTTTGACCATTATGGTTTGCAATATAGATACTGAAAGACCATCATGTTTGGTCCTTTATCTACATCTCCCATCCCGAGCGATCCCTCCAGCCATCATTGACTTAGTCATCCCTTCCCTATCTGGCTGCCTTGAAAAGTGTGTTAACTTAGTTTGAAATCCCAGACACTCCCGTGTAACTGTTTAATGCTGCTTTGTACGGTAAACAATATAACGTGGGGAGGTGGGCGGCTTCAAGGGAAGATCAAAGTAAGATCAGATCCTTCTTCCCTCAACAATTTGCCAATAAATGACTATGGGAAAAATTGAATAACCTCTAGTGGCCTCAGTTTTCAAAGCTGGCAACAACAACATTACCTCACTGGCTGCGGCGTCAGTGTAAAAAGAAAATGTAATCAATTATGTAAGAAGAGTTCTGGGCCTTTCCTCGAAAAGCGTCTCAGGACTAATGAATTTTATTCAGGAAAAGGGATCACTGTTCTGATTTTTCAAAAAGAGCAAACTTGCTTTGATTTAGAGAAAATAAACTAGAGTTCATCACCTTTCACTGAACATAATGTCCATTCTAGTCAGACCTGCGTACCTTGAAACATTCAAGTTGTTTTTTTTTCCACTTTGCCCAATGCATTAGAACATCTTCCCTTTCACACCGTCCCACCAATTTAAGTCAAGCACGTTGTTTGTCTGTAGCTCCAGTTTTTCCTGAAGTTGGTCTTTCCCTTGTTCCTAAAACCATCTGGGCTGACCGAGAACTAATGAGGCCAAGGTCAGGACGGGGCCTCATGGGGCGCAGTTAGCTCTGCTGCCTTCTCTGGGCCTCCCCACTTCCCTCATGCTACCAGCTGGCTTTCGATCATGTGTTTGCCTCAGGGAGGGGGTGTGGAATGGGGGGCTATGTGGCTGTGGACCCATAGTGTGGCTGGAAGCCTGGGTATTTGTCTGAAAAGGGCACACATGAAAACCAACCCCCAAATCCACTGGGCCTTGAAGACAAGGGGCTCAGCACAGATGGTCATCTAATAGCACCCATTACCACACAGAATAATTCTTTTCTTTCTAATTTACCCCCTTTTCCTGAGTGACAGTCACTTTCTGTCACTGGCACATGCCTGGACCTTGGGGCCACATAACTGATACCTGCTGTTGTCAGCCAGTGCAGTGGCAAGAACCTTTTGTGAAGCTCGCAACCAAGGTTAAACGTTGGGAGGAAGCTCTTGTTAGTTGCATTCCCTCTCTGTTGCTATGATACATTTGATGCATTGACGACAGGGCATGAGCAAGAAAAATTAAAAAAAAAACCTCGGAGATGCAAGGTGGAAATGGTGTTTTATGTGGGGGTTGATTCCTCTTTTGTTTCATGGATGTCTTTTAAAGGGCATTTGCTAACCCATAACACCTGTATCACAGAGAAGCACCTGCTTTGCTATTTGGGTTGTAAAAACAAAATTATCAACCCAAGTCCCCAGTAGAGACAGTTTGTGTAAGATTTAAAAAAAATTTTTTTTATTCATTAGTATCAGAACAGGAATGAAACCAATTTAATTCTTTTCAAAATACAATAGAAATTGTGCTCAGATGTCCTCTTGAGTGTGTGGAGAATATGTGGGTTCGACTTCTTTTGGAGTCAGGGTAGGATTTCAAGGCAGTTCTGGCAGCATGAGATATTCAAAGGGAAAAACTCCATTTTGTATGAATAAAACGCTACACAGCTCAGGCTACAAAGAAGTGCCCGAGTGAAGGGCTAAGAACGTTTGTAGGTGGAGCTTTCTGTAATGGAAAATTTACAACATGTAAGAAACTAGATTAATACAGTGAACTGCTGGGGCTAATTGCCCATTTTTTATCGTCACTCCGGTTTCAGCTCTACCTCTTCTTATGCCTCTTCCTCATTATTTGGAAGCAAACTCAAGGTATCTCATTTTGGAGAGATGATTGTTCAGAGGATAAGGTACTTGCTTTGCATGCTCCCTCTCTGATCGCCGGAGCACAGCCGGGAGTGATCTCTGAGCACAGTTCTAGGAGTAAGCCCTGAGCAATGCCGGGTGAGGCCCGCACATCCAAAACAAAAGGGAAGATAATTCATTTCATCCATCAATACTTAAATGGCATCACTGCAGTATAAAGATTTTAAGAATATCGTATAGGGATTTGGAAATTGGTAGAAAATCCCTTGATGGGAGATAAAACTCTAGTAGTCGTGGCTCGCCTGCTATTCTTTCTTTCTTTTTTTTTTGTCTCTTACAAACTTAAAACCTTGAGAACTGACTGGGGAGGCTAGAAAGGAACGGGATGTTTGGGAGCACTCGGATGATTGTCAGCAGATAAGCATATTACACTGAGCCGGAGGTGGTGATATCACGTGGTTACACCGATCTGTCCAATACCTGGTAGCTGAGTATTGGAAAGAAGAGTTGGAGAGATGATAAGAAGGCCAGCTCATCCAAGGTACTGTTCTGAGATTTGAACATGTTGCTCTTTTGCTTGATTTTTTTTAAAGTATTCCATTATTGTTAATTGTTGCATACTTTCTTTTCCTAATGTTTGAAACTTTCCTTAATGATCATGATTTATGAAGTTGTTCGGAATATAATTGTTTCAGGTATTCGATGTTCCAACACAAATCCCACCTCCAGTGTGATCTTCCCTCTATCAGTATCCCCAGTTTCCTACCCAATCCCCAAGCCGCCCCCCTCAACAGGCACAAACTGTTTTATTTTATATTGCTTGTTCCAATATACATCTCGTTAAGGTGTTCCTAAAGTCATTGCCTGAGGATTTACTGAGCTGTTAGATACTAATTGAGCCTTTGCGTTATTGTTTTCATTCACGGAGCTTAGTGGTCTTCTACACGACTTTCCTATCTTAAGTTGCTGTGTTCCTACTGGGATATTAGTACTTTGGAGATGCCTTGTGACCACATATACGGTCACAAGCTCCATGAGCTGTGGAACTGGGATGATTCTTCGACTTAGTCATGATGCTGGACTGTTTATATGCCAGAGGAAGTTGGGTGTGGGTGAGGCACTGGGCCTTCAGGCAGGGCTGGTACTCAGCCCATCCCCAGAGTCTCCAGAGATCTCAGCCCAAGGACTTGGTCTACCTGGGATGGCTAGCAGTGGCATCTTTCCCTATATTCCTGTAAAAGCCACATCACCTATGAAGTTCCGAGGTTATCTCATAAAATAATCTCTTAGGCCCACAGAAGCCTGAGGGCAGGACCAGGATACTAAGGCATTTAGCCTAACTCCAGTGCCATTGGAATCACTATGTTAATTGGGTTAATGGTCAAGGTTTTTTGTTTGGGTTTCATTTGGTCTGGTTTTTGGCCTTCCAGATGTTTCTTTCGTTTTTTTAAAAATTGAGATACTGAGATTGACGGTGTTGTTAATGATGGCTTCCTGTGTACATAGTCCTGATATGATATCCCTCAGTACTGTGCTCATCTCCCTTCCTCCAGGACCTCAAAACCCCTTTTAAACCCCTCCCCACCACAAACCCAGTTTTTCGAGTCAGTCCCCTCATTGTGTTACCTTTGGCCCTTGGTTGCCACTTTGCTGTAGTTATTTTAATCCTACATGTGAGAGGTCATTCTGTATTTGTTCCTTTCCTTCTGAATGACTCCACTCAGCATGGTATCCTCTAGTTCCATGTTGCAGCAAATTGCATGATTTTATTCTCTCTTAGAGCTGTATAGTATTCCGTTGGGTATATATCCTACAACTTCTTCATCCATCCACCCATAATTAGTCATTTGGGTTGTTCCTGTATCTGAGTATTGTACTTAGTGCTCTGATGAATATTAGCGGTGCATATATCCTTTCAAGCTAATATTTTTGTGTTTGGGGGGTAGATATCAAGAAGTGGTATTGCTCGGTCATATGAGAGTTCTGCTGCTATTTCCATTAAGGCTGAACCAGATGACATTCCCACCAGGAGGGTTCCTTTCTCAGCACAACTTTGCCAACACAGGCTGCTTCTAGATTTTTGATCTGTGCCATTCTCATTGTTGTGAGACGGATGACAGCTTAATCTTGTTTTGGCTTGATTTTCCTAATCCTGAGTGATGATGAGCACTTGTTCATATGCCTGTTGGCCATCTGTATGTCTTTTTGGGGAAAAGTGTTTCTCTCTTCTCCCTATTTGTGAATGTGGTCCTTGGATTTTTTTGTTGCTGAGTTTTCTGAGTGTTTCATAGCTCTTGGAGCTCAGTCTTTTATTTGATTTATTGTTTACAAATATTTTCTGCCCTTCAGTATGGTGGTATATTTTTATCATAGCTTGAGTTTCTTTTTCTGTACAGAAGTTTTTTGAATTTGATGTAGTCCCCCTTCTTTATTTTTGGTTTTGGTGTCTACTTCTGTGGCCCTCTCACTGAAGAGTCCTCCGTGGTCAGCTTCGCAAACAGTTCCACTAATGATTGCTTCTGTGTATTTTATGGATTCTGGTCTAAGGTGGCAGGGGTGGGGGGTGGGGAAGTGGTAGTGTTAGCGGGTATGTGTGTGTGTGTGTGCGTCCCCAGTGACTCTTGGTCATCCAGGCTGGTGGTTCAATGAGAGGGCCTGGTGATGTGCTGCACAGGCTTTGCAGTGCTGGAGATCACCTGGGTCTCCCGAGTGGTACTGGGGAGGGAGGGCTCCAGGGCTGTATTCTTGTGATGCAGTGATGCTTGGGGAACCATGTGGTGCTTGGAACCAAGGGACACTGTGCCTTACCCTGCATGCTCTCTCCAGCCCCAAGTGTAGCTGTTCCAATATTTTTATTTTGAGCAGTAGCATCTAGAAAATGTTCACTTATAAATTCATGGACGTGAAGCCTTATCCAAACCTTAGCTAAAGCTCACGTTTGCTGAGTGCTTATCATTCATTTGTTCCCTCACTCCCTCGGGACTCTTTGGCTTCTAAGTAACACAGCCAGCTCCAGCAGAAAGGTGGTATTTGTTCTATAGACCAGACCTGGTACATGATATAACAGACACATGCGCTTCTCCTTGGCTGCCTGAAGCTTTTCTTGCTCTATTGTTTAGCCCATGAGGGATATTAGAGGGTCCTTGGCCCTTCAGAGACCAGAGATGTTTGAGGAACACAAGAAAAAGCATGCATATAGGCTTCAGGAATAACTGGGACCAGACACTGGGTTAGTGGTCAGGACTTTTCTATGTTTTGCTGCTTCTTATTTTGAATTTTTAAAAAAAATGAATGCTCTGAGATACACAGTTATAAAGTTGTTCATGATTGGGTTTCAGCCATACTTTGTTTCAACACCCATCTCTTCACTAGCATACATTTCCCACCACCAATGTCCTCCCTGCCCCCGTAGCCTATCTCTATAGCAGACCGACCTCTCTCTCTCTCTCTCTCTCTCTCTCTCTCTCTCTCTCTCTCTCTCTCTCTCTCTCTCTCTCTCTCTCCCTGTTGGGCATTGTGGTTTGCAATACAGATACCAAAATGTTATCATATATCCCTTTATCTACTTTCAACACAGTTCTTGTCCAGGGTGATCATTCATTTCCAACTATTATTATCATACTGGTTCCTTCTCTATCCTAGCTGCCCTTTGTCCCCACACACACACCTGTGGCAAATTTCCAACCGTGGACCAATCTTCCTGCCCCCCATTTTCCCTGGCCTTGGATATTAGTCTCACCTTTTATTGTTTTCTTGCCTTTGTCTCTCTGGATGTCAGTCAGTTTAAATCTCCCTTTATCTGTATCCCAAACTGCACAACAGCAGAAGACTCACTCTTGCCTTGCCCTGGTATTTGTATCAGAGGCTCAGCTACCCAGAATGAAAATAATTTTTTTCATCTCAATGCCAAATTCCTGGACAGTTGTCCATGATGAGTCACTCGCTTGTGCTCAGGAAGTAGCTCACTTTGGACAAACACACCTGCCAGTAACTAGCTCTATTACCAGTTGGCTTGTGGAGAATGGAGCCAAACCCAAGAATGGTAGGGAGAGAAGAGGCTAAGAAGACAATCCAATCCAGCATTTCATATGCCTCCCTTGCACACTCACCAGGATATTCCAAGGGGACTACAGGTGAAAATCATTGAAACAGGGGGAGCAGGACACCCTGCTCGAGTCTTGGTGCCAACTAGCAGGCCAAGGGAACTGCAGGAAGGAAACAAGCTCAGAAGGGAACCACAATTGGGAAGAGGTTGAGAAACATATCTCTAACCTATATTCAATGAAGAAAGTGGTAATGGACACTTTGGCAGTACATGAAAATTACATGTGTTCAGGTTTCTTATATCTTTTTCTGAGGTAAATGTCAAGTTAAAGGCAGTGTTGTTGACGTATATGTCATTTGTCCTCTGACACAGGCAGGGCCATGATTCCATGACATATATGTTGTAGTATCTGATTCTACATAGAAACAATATCAGTTGGATTGTCAAAAGAAATATGCTCACTGAGTACCTTCCATATGCGGTTGGAATTTCCTTTGGTATTATTTCATGTGCCTCTGCATTCCTAAATAGGAGAGAAAAAGGAAAAAAATATTTTTGCATTTTTGGACTGCATCTGACTATGTACAGGGCATACTCCTGAGTCTGCACTCAGAATCACTCCTGGTGGTGCTCAAAGGACCTGTATGTAATGGCCAGATCAAACTCGAGTTGATGGCATGCATGGGAAAATCCTAACCCACTGTTCTATCTCTTTGGCCCTGGAAATTCATAAGGCTTATGCCGCACCAAGTTCTTGAGATGAGGAACTTACTGTTTGCTTTCTACAATTAGGCAGAGACTATCTATAAATGACACATGTATTAGCCCTGTAGCCCTGATAATAGCCCTTTCAAAATAATAAGATCTATAGGAATCACTAAGTCAATGATGGTTGGAGGGATCGCTCCGAATGGGAGATGTGTGCTGAAAGTAGACAAAGGACCAAACATGATGGCTTTTCAGTGTCTGTATTGCAAACCATAATGCCCAAAAGTAGAGAGAGAGAGAGTAAGAGGAAAACTGTCTGCAATAGAGGTAGGGGAGAGATATGATGGGTGGGGGGATACTGGGGATGTTGGTGGCGGGAAATGTACTCTGGTGGAGGGTGGGTGTTTGATCACTGTATGAGTGAAAGTCAAACATGAAAGTTTGGTAACTGTAGCTCACAGTGATTCAATAAAAATAAATAAAATATATAAACTATATAAATATATATACAAAAGAAAATAAGATCCCAGCTCCAAATTCTATTGACATCTGATTTATTAAAATCATGCAATACATACTGTGTTCTTGTAATGGGCACCTTCCATTAGCATCAACTAACATGATGTCATAGTGCCTCCTAAATAATACTGCACCATCCACGTTGCCAATAACTGTGTTGCTGAAACTGTCACCTCCCAGGTGAGGTGATTTTTCAGCCATTTAAACCGTTTCCCACGTGGTGAAGGAGAGGCAAGCGGTTATAACAACATGTCCATGAAACTCACATGAGCATCAATGGCCTCAAATATTTGGCCGGTGGGATCCAGTGGCAGTTAAGAAGATGCTAACTACCTCAAACTGAACAGGCTGTCTGTGTTTCGTGTTCCCTCTTGGGAATGAGACATCATTTTTTCACAAGAGGGGGAGGATCAACTCCTCAGGAAGGATCTCTGTGCAGAAAGAGCTGACTTTCTAGTTTAGACTCATGAAAAGTCATTGAAGAGATGCATGTAAATAAGGGTTGCGGGGTCAGTCCTTCAGTCTTAAAGGCAGAATGATGCTTAACATTCCAGACCATGGCCTTCTGCAAACCACCAGAAGGCTCTTCAAAGGCCACCTCTGCCCTGTTCCCACCCTCTTCTCACAAGGTGGAAATTCCATTTGAGTTCTTTAATACGAACGCTCAGGACCATTTTCCTCTTGCTTACTACGTACAAATCACTTCCATGTGCATTTTTCTCGTGGATTAGCAGCAACCGTGTCACAAGGATGACTGTTCCGTGCAAGAGAAAAAAAAAAGGAGTCTGTCCACGATTACAACATCCACAGTGAAAGCCAGGTTTGGGGCTCCAAATTCTGTTCTCTCCCAAATGCAACACACATTTCTCCTCTCACGAGTCTGCATTGTTGGAATAATCTCAAGCCCAAAGAATATGATGCCTTCTCGTCTCAAGAGAACCAGACAGAAGATTTAAGCACAGTTGTGCACAGCAAGAATAAAGGAGTTGATATTCACAGTTCAAAGTTTAATTTAGTAAACGAGTGACCACAGTAAATGACACATTAAGATTCCTTAGTTACATCAAAAAACAGACTTGGGGGCTTTAAGGAGAGACTTGCAGGGGGGGAAAAAGCCTATCCAGATAAGATGTTTGAAGACCTTTATTAGTATTTACTTACCCTAGCTAATCTTCCTGTTCTCTCTCCCCCGCCCAAAAAAAAAAAAAGTAAAAAGAAAAGAAAAGGTGGGAAGGACAATTATTAGGAAAACTTTTTAAAGGCAGAATTTTATACAGATTCATCCAGAGAGCAGTCTCCATGGCTGGCTTTGGGGAGTCCTTTTTGAAAAATGAGCTTCTATTTTGTGATTTGAGAATACCACTTTTTACACAAAAATCCCTGAGCACATGGCTAGGTGGAGGAGGAGGAGAAATGAATAGTTTAGAAACCTTTTCTTCCTGGATTATGTTTGTATTTCCCAGTTATTCTCTGCTTTGGTGATCTGCTGCAAAGGTATCGCTCATCTGATTTGTAATAATGAGTGGGAGAACATTAGAGGCTCGTAACTATTTTAACTCTTCCCTGACCAATTCCTTACTAGACACACTGACAAACCCATAGTCAGGACATGTGGTTGAACTGCTCTCAATTTCTTCAATGTTGCATGTAAATACGGACCTCACTGCATACCCCCTCCCCCCCGCCCCAACACACACCACTCAGGAAAGCAAGTCCTTGGTGCTTGCACAGTTAGAATTTTTCACGTGGAAAGCCAAATGAAAGAGGACTGGACTTTTGTTTTCGTTTTTAAAGTTTTTATTAAAGCACTGTGATTTAGAAAATTGTTCACAGTATCGTTGTTTCAAGCATTTAATTTCCACATCTCCAGTGTGACCTTCCCTCCACCAATGTCCCCAGTTTCCCTTCCAGCCTACCCCCTGAGGCATATAACACATTCACTTTATATTGATTGCTCGAACAAAACTTAAAGAAATGGCAAATAGAATGATCAGAAAATAAATTAGTAGAGGTAATTTGTGATTGCTATGTGATTTTAATCTGGGTAAATAAGGAAATTAGAATGTAACTAGATTAATACAATAGGATCCAATGCCTGTTATCATAAGTAAGTTTTCATCTCTGGAATCTAAAATACATTGCATTGCATTTTATTGTGTACTTGGATTGCATTATAGTAATTGTCCTGTCAACCTGTCATTAATAGCGCTTTTTAAAAATTCTGTGCTAATATAATTTGGAATTTTCATGAAATAGATAAGACCTACAGATGTAAAATTTGTTTTCTCCTACATTTTATTTAAGCACTGTGGTCTACAAAATTGTTCCTGCTGATTTATTACAGTCATTCAATATTCCAACACCAATCTCACCACCATGTCACCTTCTCTCTGCTATTGTCTCCAATTTTCCCAAGGACTGGGATTTTAATGGGTGATATTTGTTGCAGTTCTTGGCCGGTTAGTGGCCTCTTGTATGTGAAGCCGAGTGAATCTTTTGCTGGAGACATTCTCAGTTGAACCAAACACTAGGATCTTCTTTCTTGCCCTCTCTCCCAGTCACCTGGAACCGAACATTTCCCTTTGTTGTATCTTATCTTGGAACAAGGAAATGCCACCAGCTGCAGGTAAATATGACCTTTGTGAACTGGCAGAGACCTTCCTCAATGGGATGGCTTGAAGCTCTGGTTTCCGACATGTGATTTATTTCAAAGTAGTAGTAGTCAGTCTGAGTTTACACTTAGCCCTGGATTTGTTGGTCCTTGCTCGTGGTTTGTTGATGAAGTTCTACCCACTGCTAGCAAAAGCCACATGTCTTGCTTGCCTTTATAGGAAGTTCGTCAAAAATTTTAAAAACAGGGAGTCCCTCCCCTAACATCTAGAACAGGAATTAGTTGTGTTTGTGATGGCAAACAGCGGTATTGATGGCTAAATTGATATCTCCTCTGTGAAATCCACATTTTTAGAAAGTTCTGAAGAGAGATGATTAGTTGCACAAAAGTAGGACTGCCAGATAACACGCAGACTCTTCAGTGAAAATTGCATTTCAAATCATGAATTTAAGTCCCGCCCACGTAATATTCGGGACACAAACATCAGACATTTGCTTTTTATCTGCAAGACAGATTTCACCACGCAAGTCGTATTTTGATTTGTGCAGGCTGGCAAAGCCTAGGACATAACACCTCTTTCTCCATCATATGAATCCATTAGATCAGATAGCAGGCATTCTTAACGCACGGCGCAATTGAAAGCAGCCTGTTAATAATGAGCAACCGACTGGAAAGGAGTAGGTTGCAGCAGAATCTCTATTAGTTCGTCTATTTCGCAAATAATGTCAGGATTGTGCATAACGAAGTGCGGGCTTTTATTCATTCTCTGGGTCTGATGATTCCATATTGTAATTAAGCATACAGTAGCAGAGGGGATGTGAGCCGAGTGTGTTCTTCAGCTGTGATCTCGAATCAGGCAGCAATTAGGAAGAATTACCAGGGCTTTACTAGGCTTCATGTTTGTTCTTTGGCTGCTCCTAGGCAAGACAGTAGCTCTGTACAGGGGCTTCATTCTGAGTCTGCCGTATAGTTTCAGCCAGGAGCCAAAACACGCTTCATTTTTCTTGAACTGCTTTGAAGGTAAAGATGAATTATTTTCTAAATGGAGGTTCTGTGATACTGTGCTTTAGCGTCCTGTTAATATTAATGTTTCTGCAACACCGTGTTGCTTTGTCCCACCTACCAGCAGACTGCCAGAGTCCCCTCACACTGTCCCTAGCTGCCCTCTTACCTCCCACTCCAAGCAAACTCACTTCTATAGGTCTAGTATCACTGGCCTTTGAAATATTCCCTTACTCTGTGCTGTAAAGATTTATAAGATTATTGCATGAGAGGCGCGATTCATAATAAAAGCAGCAGCGGGAGGGGAGGAATGGGAGCAGCAGGAATAATAATAATTGTGTTGTTGTTAGTTGAAGGTTGACGACTAAGGCCCAGGCAGAGATGTCTGACTTCCGGTTGGACTCTGGCTGTTACAGCATCCACTGATTGTTCTAGAAGACGGTTCTGCTGTCTTGTGTGTGTACATATATAAATATATACATATATATGGGTGTATGTACATATATATGTATATATATATATACACACACATGGCAGAGACTGGCAAGTTACCTGTGGTGTATTTGATATGCCAAAAACAGTAACAATATCAAGTCTCATTCCCCTGACCCTGAAAGAGCCTCCAATATGGCAAATTTGGGAAAGACGAGTAAGGCGAGGCTGCTAAAATCTCAGGGCTGGGATGAATGGAGACGTTACTGGTGCCTGCTCGAGTAAATTGGTGAACAGTGGGATGACAGTGATACAGTGATACAGTATATAGCACTGTAGCACTGTCCTCCCATTGTTTATCTATTTGCTCAAGCGGGCACCAGTAACGTCTCACAAATAGTGAGACTTGTTGCTGTTTTTGGCATATTGAATATGTCACGGGTAGCTTGCCAGGCTTTGCTGTGCAGGGGAGATACTCTCGGTAGCTTGCCGGGCTCTTCGAGAGGGGCCGAGGAATCGAATCTGGGTCAGCTGAATGCCAGGCCAACACCCTACACGCTGTGCTATAACTCAAGTCTATATATATATATATATGTATATATATATATATATATATATATATATATATATACACACACACATCTATACACACACACACACACAAGTCACACTGGTGAGAGAGCCCAGATAATTCAAGAGGCCTAAGATAATTCAAGAGGCCTAAGTTCATGTATTTTTCTTTTATTGTTTTTATCGTTACAATCATTATCACCATCAATAATATAAGAATTCACTATGTGGCATGCTTTGCACTTAAAAAATTTGATTTAGTGACTGTGAAATTATAAAATTATTCTTGTTTGGGTTTCAGGCATACAGCGTTTCAACACTGTTCCCTCCAACAATACACCTGCCCCTCCCCCTCATTTGCTTCTTTCCCACCAGTCTGCTTTTCCTATGCTATTTTTAATAGAAAATTATGGTTTTACAATTGGCACATGATATGACATAAGTTTAGGGATACAGCTTCACACCTCTTTATGCATTTACATTTCACCAGCCACTCAAAGTTCCAGGGCCATCCCAGAACCAGATTCATCCCCTCACCCTTTCCTTTTGTTTACCTTCTCCTGACTATCAGAGTTTTCAGAGTCTGAGAGAACTTTTTCTGTGCCTGAGGGCGCTGTGCTCTTAAAACTTTTTTTCTCATGCACTCCTTATCATTTGGCTTTATTATTTGCCTCCTTCTCAAGATCTTTAGCTCTGAGGGGTCAACAAACTGGTTCAGAGTTACTTGGCACATCTCATTCTAGAATTCTAACCTAAGTAAATTCCTAGGTATTCTGCTGAATTCCTTCTTTTTTGGGGGGGAGGTCACACCCAGCGATGCACAGGGGTTACTCCTGGTTCATGCACTCAGGAATCACTCGTGGTGCTGCTCGGGGGACCATATGGGATGCTGGGAATTGAACCCGGGTCGGCCGTGTGCAAGGCAAACACCCTACCCTCTGTGCTGTTTCTCCAGCTCCTGCATTCCTTCTTAAATGCCTAAACTCCACACAAGAATTATCTTAATTTTAACTTTTTTTTGTAGCATTTTCACCTTTTTTTTTTCGTAACAAACAATACAAAATAAATTATTTCAGTTCTGCTTTGGGGCAGGGGTTGGGGTTCAGGATGGAAACATACGAAATATGGTGGTGGGAAGGTGTAATGATGGTGGGATTGGTATTTGAATATTAAATGTAATCAAATATTGTGAACTACTTTATAAAATTTAAAACAAATTTAAAAAGAAATAACTTAATTTTAATTATGGGTCCTCTTTTCATAGGTGATGGAAATATCTAGTATGGGTTGGTGATGGAAAGGTCTGCCTTGGATTTTCTGAGTTCCTTTATAGTCCAATATTCATGTCTAGACTTTAAGAACCAAGCAACTATTACAAGGGAATTCATCTTGGCAGTTTTATTTTTTCCCATTATTTTCGACTTCATTCCAGAAAGGAAGTAAGGCAGTGTGCTAATGTTTGTGCTTATTTTCTGTTATGATTCCACTTTTTAAAATTTTTAAAAAATTTTTATTAGTGAGACACCATGAGGTACAGTTGTAGACTTATAAATTTTTGTGCTTGGGTTTCAGTTATACAATGATCAAATACCCATCCCTCCATCAGTGCCCATTCTCCACCTCCAGTGCTCCCAGTATCCCTCCCACCCACCCCCATCCCACCCTGCCTCTGTGGCAGGGCATTCCCTTTTGTTCTCTCTCTCCTTTTGGGTGTTGTGGTTTGCAAAACAGGCATTGAGTGGCAATCATGCTCGGTCCATAATCTACTTTCAGCATGCTTCTCCCATCCTGGGAGGATCCTCCCAACACCCTTTATTTGGTGCTCCCTTCTCTATCTGAGCTCCCTTTTCCCCTAGCATGTGTGGCTGGCCTCCAAGCCATGGAGTAAAATTCCTGGCACTAATCTCGGCCATTCTTGGGTGTTAGTCTCCTATTTTGTTACTTTATGTTCCCCAGTTGAATGCAATCTTTCTATGTCTGTCCCTTTCTTTCTGACTCATTTCGCTTAGCATGATATGATTCCACTTTTGACTTCGCAGAGATGTCTGGGTTGTTCAGCAATCACGTTTAGAGCCTCTCTGTTAGCACTCAAGCCCTTCGTTTGGCAAACTCACCTGGTCTGGAAGAGAAAGGTAAAACAGAATTACCACAGTCATCCTGGAAATAATCCAGTGATTAGGTCTGTTCTAATACAATCTGAAACAAGAAGGAAAACGGCTTTCCTGATTTCATTTCCACCCATCTCTGCTCCAGTTTGTAAGGAATCCGGAGTTTGATCTTTTCCTTGGCAGGGGCTGCATCTCTTCTGTTTGCTGTTTGACTTGTGAGCTCAGCCTTGGCCCCTCTGGGCTTTCCTCCCTTCAAGCCTGAACTGGCAGCACTTTCTCAGCTGTCCCCTTTGTCACCTGATCTAGGATAAAAAGCAACTGTGAACTTTTGGCGCCTGCACCTTGCAATCCCGCATCCGATGGACTGCCCTTAGGTAGGAAGACGAGCCTCATGATGGATAATTTCCCTTCACCAGATGGCCTTCCCCCTTATGTTGCATTCAAGGGATGCTGGCCCCTGGCTTACCTGTTCAGTCTGGTGACATTCCACAGAGTTAGATGGATTCTAATTTTCTGAATGAGGAAATTGACTGAGGTGGAGCAAAGGGGCTTGCTGTAGGAAACATCCCAAGCTCATTAGTGACTGAGGCAGAACTCGAACCTGGCTCTTCTGATTCCTAACCTAAGCACCTCGCTCTAATTGTGTGCAGCATTAATTCCATCTGGGTCCTCACTGTCTCCTCTTTGGTCTACAAACAGGTTCTGCAGAGCGTGATGGCCACCTAGTAACTGTATTGCAAACCATAACACCCCAAAGGAGAGAAAGAGAGTAAAAGGGAATGTGTCTGTTACAGAGGTGAGGGTAGGGGGGTGGGGGGACGGGAGGTGGTGGGAGGGATACTGGGAATATTGGTGGTGGAGAATGGGCACTGGTGGAGGGATGGGTACTCAATCATTGTATGACTGAAACGTAATAACAAAAATTTATAAGTGAGAAAAAAATTAAAAATTAAAAAAAAGCTCTGATGGCAGTTACCAAGAGTGGATGCAAGCTCAGTGAGAGTAGTGAAATAATGATGTAATCTTTCTACTCCCTCATATCTAAAGGGAAATTTGCTGTACACAGAAATTTGAAACACATGTTAGAAAAACTGTCTCCCCATCAAAACAAAGAAATGAATGGTTTGCTATTATTTCTAGTTTTTTTTTTTTACTTGATGTCAGATGGATAATGTGCCAATTGCCAAGTGCATAACAAGATTTAAAGGACGCACAAGTCACACAAATGTGTGAACACACAATCATCATGCTTATGAACTAAAAAAGGATCCAGTTTATAAAAGAGTGCTTTGGGGCATTATTTGAAGGAAAACACTAGAAAACTATTCATGGACTGACAGTTATAACCAGGTAGTAGCGATGCAGGAGATGGATTTTAAGTGGGCAACTATAATAACTTAATCACCTCTGTTGATTGAGAAAGAGGAAGGTATCTTTTTCTTTTTATTTTTTAATGATTAAGAAGAGAGTTTAATTTCCCATTCTTCCATAGGTAGGAATCTTTCCTTGTGTGAATACAATTTAGTTTCCATATCATATGGAATATTTTAGCTTTTATAAAAAATAGAAAAAGCTATTTTGCATAAAATGTCTTTAAAATTGTTAAACTACTTATGTATTTGGCTGGAGCAATAGCACTGCGGGTAGGGCATTTGCCTTGCATGGGGCCGACCCGGGTTCCATTCCTCTGTCCCTCTCAGAGAGTGTCATGCCCACACAACAGAGCCTGGCAAGCTCCCCATGGCGTATTCGATATGCCAAAAACAGTAACAAGTCTCACAATGGCGACATTACTGGGCCCACTTGAGCAAATCGATGAACAACGGGAGGACAGTGCTCAGTGCAGTGCAGATGTGTTTGGAGAACTATATATTGTGCTAAGAATTTTATAAATAAGGTATAATTATATCAATATTTTGTGACTACAATTAATTTAAATGCTGGTACCATTGTAAAAAAGAATTTTTGCTATAAATATATCTATAATAATATCAGTTAAAAATTTAATATTATTTAAGAAACTCCTACATATGACCCCCTTTCGTTATTAAAAGTGATAGTGGCATCAACTCTACAAACTCAGAAGATTAAATAAATTCACAGGACTTTTTCTTTAAGTGTGATTGCATTCTTTATATATGTATTCTGAGTGATACCGTTTGGTCCCCAATTTTAGCTGTATTCTCCTTTGAATAAGCCTGAAAATATGACTGAGCTATTTGAAAATAGTGAGGAAAAAAAACCAGCCAGCACAGTTATTTTGTAATGCATAAACCAAGATGATTTTGCAAGGCGTTTTGTACACCCTGCTTTGGTCAGGCAAGCAAGGATCAATAATTAACATTTCCCAGATGCTTTAAAATTATTCATTGATCACAATAGTACATCTGTAAAGACATTTCCATATGAGAAGCATAAGGCTCTGATCTGTTTAGATCAGACCACCTGGTCCCCAATTGGCAGCCCCCAATTTACAAATGAATCATGTTGTGCTCCAGACATCAGTATGTAAGTCAGTTGGAACCCTGGAACACGTTTCCCCATAGAAACAGTATTATTTATGATGATGGTTCATTTCTTAGGCTCACTGACAAATACTATTGCCCTTCAATTATCCCGTGGATTGGCTTACAAGTCTATTTAAATCATGGTGTAATTGGCTCGTAATAGTGTTGTGATGGGCTGAGGAAGCGAGCGAGAGAGAGAGGAGTGAGAGCTGGATACCTTGGAAGACTCAGTACAGCGTTGCCCTGGGTGCTTCAATTTAAATGGCAGGACTTCCCTCTCATAGAGACGCCTCACAGTTTGCTGTATCACCATCACCGGCATTCCTTATTTGCGAAGGGCTAAGTGAGAATAATTTGGTCTGGGGCTGTCTACGTGTAGCAGCGGCCTTAGGGAGACTGCAACAGACAGTCAGTCTGGGAACGTTCTTTCCACAGGATCCTGCGACTCAATATTGTGCTCTGTATGATTGTACCAGTTGCTCTCAGGGAAATGGAGTCGGACCAGTGGGTGAATGTCCTCCTGGTCAGGGGATGTCTTGGCTAGCAAGCCAAAGGAAAGGAATAATGAAATGTGGTGTTGAAGGTTCTTAACACTAAAAACCATGTGTATTTATAGATAAATTTGGCAATAGTTGTTACCATGGTGGGAAAAAAGGAGTATGGAAATATTAAAAAAAAATGAAAGCAAAACTAGAAATTCATTCTAGTACCTACAGAGAACTGCTTTTAATAGTTTGGAGTTTTTCTCCTATATTGATGCGCGTGTGCACATGTTTGTAAACATTACAGTGGGCTAGAGCGATAGCACAGCAGTAGGCTGCCTTGCATGCAGCCAGCCCTGCCGAGCCGGGTTCGATTCCTCCGCCCCTCTCAGAGAGCCTGAGCCCGGCAAGCTACCGAGAATATCTCGCTCACATGGCAAAGCCTGGCATGCTACCCATGACGTAGTCGATATGCCAAACACAGTAACAACAAGTCTCAAAAAAAAAATGGAGAGGTTACTGGGCCCACTCGAGCAAATCGATGAACAACGGGAAGACAGTGACAGTGACAGTGGGCTCATTCTATTCTTGCTTAGTGATTTCAGAGGTCCTAATAGCAGCACATTGTACATATTTTCCATATTGTTAAGTGTAGAGCTGCTTATTTTAAATGACAAGAGACTGTAAGACAACTGTAGATTCGCATCAGCATTTGAGAGGGTTTGTTTGGGCCACATCCAGTGGTGCTCAGGGATGATTCCTGGTGCTGTGCTCAGGGGTCAGTCCTGGCACTATGCACAGGACTCATTCCTGGTAGGCCTCAGGGGACAATGCCCAGTACGAGCCAGATGTCCTAATCTCTGAACTAGCTCACTGGCCTGACACATCAGCAGTTTTTGTTTGGGCACCATTTAGGTTTCTTTGTGGGAGAGGGGATGTTGTTTTGTGACCACACCAATTTGTGATTGGGGACACTTACGGTCTCTGTTCTTGGAGGTCATTTCCGCCATGTGTGTGGACTTGAGTCTCCAGTATGCAAAGTTTACTCTCTGGCCCACTGAGCTATCTCTCTGGCCCCACACCAGTGTTTCCTTCCTTCCTTCCTTCCTTCCTTCCTTCCTTCCTTCCTTCCTTCCTTCCTTCCTTCCTTCCTTCCTTCCTGCCTCCCACCCTCCCTTCCTCCCTCCCTCCCTCCCTCCTCCTCCCTCCCTCTCTCCCTCCCTCCCTCTCTCCCTCCCTCCCTCCCTCCCTCCCTCCCTCCTTTCCATCCTTTTTTCCTTCTTTCCACCCTCCCTTCCTCCTTTCCATCCTTTTTCCCTTCTTTCCACCCTCCCTTCCTCATTTCCTCTCTTCTTCTCTTTTTGGGCTACACCTTACAGTACTCAGCACTTACTCCTGGCTCTGCTCTCAGGAATCACTCCTACTGGTGTCAGGAGATGGGGTTCTGGGGATCGGACCTGAGTCAGCTTGCTGTTCTGACTCCAGCGCCGCCATATCAGCATTTTAAAAAATTTGTTGGTACCTCATTGTATGGATAAACTCATTGACTAGCAGTCCCATGTGGAAGGGCCCCACTTCTTTCCTCTGTGCTGTTCAGACTGTCCTGTCTGCTTGGTGCTGGCCCTAGGGAGCCCTTCACAATGTCACCTCCCAGCTTCATGCTCAGTGAGGTTACACTGGTAGGATAGCTTTTTGCTTTGCTATGTTTGGGGGGGGCCACACCTGATAGTGCTGGGGGCTTACTCCTGGCTCTGCACTCAAGGATCACTCCTGGCAAGAATCAGTGAACCACATGGGGTGCCAGTGATCAAACCTGGGTAGGCCGCATGCACGGGAAAGTAGTTTGCAGTCGACCACAGAGGGAAGAAGCCAAATGTTTGAAATATTGTCTCTCTCTCT
This sequence comes from Sorex fumeus, assembly GCF_029834395.1. Classification (NCBI taxonomy): domain Eukaryota; kingdom Metazoa; phylum Chordata; class Mammalia; order Eulipotyphla; family Soricidae; genus Sorex; species Sorex fumeus. The sequence continues at coordinate 12,607,394 of NW_026606132.1, forward strand.
CTCTTTCTCTCTCTCTCCATCTCCCTCTCTCCCTCTCGCTCACTCTCACTCTCTGTTGCTCTCTTTCCATCCTCCCTAGCACATTATACAGAAGCTCTCAGCTCACC